>NW_028276175.1:0-41943 GCF_052056855.1 Sturnus vulgaris
TAGTAACATTTCTTGGACGAAACTAAACTAAGATTTTTTTTTTGACCAAACAAGATAGGTCTGTATGAGAACAGCTCAGGAGGCTTTCAGGGCTCGCAGTGATGCTGGCAGAGCACAGAACGTTAAAGATGAAGTCTTAACTCCCTGAATTAATGCCCTGTGGTAGCCAAATCTTTTTGCAAAGACACATAAGACTTGCTTCTCCTTGTTTCCGAGTTCCCAAGCCGTCCTGTAATTCCTCACCTGCACTAGTGCAGACCAATCTGCCGTGGGCAAGGAACAGATCCGGCTCCTGAGCTCCAAGCCACGTGTCCCCGATGGAAACCCAAGTCAGGAATACAAAAACACCTGTGGAAGAAAGACGAGAGAAAAATCAGAAGACACAGATATTCTTCTATTCCCACACAGAAATACCGAGCCAAGCTGTTTACCTCTGGGACTCTGTTTTAAAACAGCTCCCCAGCTCTGTTCCTAGATGGAAAACGTGGAGTGGCTTTGCCCGTGCAAAGCCAATGAGCCTCCTCACAAGAAGGAACAAACCAGTTTCCTGCTAAATCAGACACCTGGAAATCTCACCTGTCACATGCTGTCATGGACCAGCAAGAGGGATCAGCATCCAGGCCCACGTGGACTTGTTCATTCCTGGCTTCTAATGCAGCAGGGACAACAGCACTGAAGGGAAATGATCACGTCTTCATTTAAAGAGAACCCAACTTCTTCATCAAAGCCATCACTGTCCTCGAGCAGGACATCCACCATATCCAGGACATCTAATCAGTGAAGAAAAACATCAAAGCAAGAATCCAGACTAACAGGAAAAACAACAGACGTAGAATGCAACACTCCAGGAATACAAGGCATCTTTTTAATTCTTTTTAATTAAAAAAAAAAATAAAAAATAAAAAAAAGGATGAAAGCCACATTTGTCACGCAATACAACTTTAAGTGCAACCCCTAAATTACAGCTGAACCTTCACTCTGCCTTTCAATGCTGCTGTCCAGCACGGAGCAGCTGTGGCTGCTCCTGGATCCCTGGATGTGTCCAAAGCCAGGCTGGACACTGGGGCTTGGAGCAGCCCGGGCTACTGAAAGGTGTCCCTGTTCATGGCAGGGCTGGAACTGGATGAGATTTAAGGAGCCTTGCCGGCCAAACCACTCTGGGATTCCATGACTCTGTCAACAGTCCCAGGCAGAAGGGCTAGATTTCCATTTGAGTTCAAAAACGCTGCTGCAAGAGCATGAAGAGAGATTTCAAATACCGTTCAAGTGGCACAGCCACGGCAGAAATGACTTTCAGAGGTAAAGCGGCAACTTGGCAATTCCACTTCGACTTCTGATACCAAGAACACGTGGAGAGCTGAATCCTGGAGGGCCCTTACTTAACAGGATTGCCAGAGTTATCCATCCCCAGTTTGCTGATTAGGGCTAGAAAGTGTATCCCCAAGTCATGGAGTTGGGATGTTGACAGGTTACCACATACCATCAATGTGAGAGACGGGGATGCTGATGTTATCAGAGTCCTGTTTAAACAGAGCCACCTGGAGCGTGCTGGCTGCCTGAACCAGGTCTGCTGCCTTGTCAGTGTAGGGACAGGGGTTGGTCACCAGCTTCAGCAGGATCTGTCAGCAAAGGTGGGGAGAAAGGTAAGTGCACCTGCTGGCTGGCAAGTGCAGGGGAACCACACGGTACTGAGAACGACCACGTGCTGAAAGCTGGGCAGCTTTTATGAGGACAACTTCCATAGCACTTCTGCAGGATTCTGTCTACAGTTCCTGCTCTACAGGCCACACTGATGGAAAAACAAAAACCCACCACAACTTGGCACCTAGACTGCGACCACACACCGAGTACCTGGGCAGACCACAGTGGAGGCAAAGCACTGGGCATTCAACATCCTGAAGAGTAAACAGCAAGTGTCACCTTTCCTTGTCAAGGACCACCATCTACTGAGCTCTGATAATGTCGGCACCTAAAGAGGAGATCAAAGCTACCCACACCTACACCACTCTACCCTTACACCGACAATGCTGTAATAACAGCTGATCTCTTTGGATTTCATTTTCCTACAAATCATTTGGCTGCCCTCCCACTGAACACAAGAAGGATGCCACCTCCGTATAAAGAATCCCAAACAAGGCTTTTCTCAGAATTCATTCGCTGGTCTTTGACAGGTTTCTCAACAATAGCAACAAGACCTCCAGTTTCCACTAACACTATTCTTTGCATTTTTTTATCCAGCTGATTTGAACACCGTTACCTTTTCCAAAAACTGAATCACTGCTTCCTTCTGGTCTTCTTTTGTATTATCCAAGTGCTCCAGCCAAATTGAAAGCTCCTTCCACGTGTACTCAAACGCTCCACTGTCACGTAAAACCTGTCCAGGAAACAAAGGAGGAGGTGTGTAAATAAACCTCAAAACACCTAAAATACAAAACCCCGAGGGATGCAGATCTTTTTCTATAGTTACCTTCATGCTTCCTTCTTTTAGGAACGAAAAGAAGAGCAGGTTGATGAGGAGTCGTATCTGCCGCTCTCCTCACCCTCAGTTCAAGAGGCTCACTAGGGGGACTTCAGCTGCATAGTGGACAATAAAAATCCTACTTCTGTAATTTTTGGAAAGCAGGTTATACTGCTTTCAGAGGGCGGTACAGCTTTCTATCATCACAGGCAGTTAAAAAAAAAAGAAAAAAGCACCTTCAAAATAGCCTGTAGGGGAGTTTTAGAAAACTACCGATGAAACAGAGGAAAATCATTGCTAAATTAAACCTGAATCAGGCTACTTGTACTTAAAGCAATCAGGCAGAGGGATGAACAGTCACATAAATGAGCAGTGGGCTGTGACCACAGCAAGGTCCAGAGAGAAGTGCAAGTTGCTGGGGGTGGTGAGGAAGACAGCAAGTCACACACCCTAGAGACAGGCTTTGACGTGCCTAGAAACTTCCCCCCGCTTTCCTGCTCTCCAAATTCAGGCCCTGACTGCGAGCACCCAAACTCGGTGACCCCGAGCTCCAGCTCTACAAGCAAGAAAGGAGGAGGGAGAAGAGGAAGGAATCCGAGTGACACCAGGGTTCAGCTCCCTCCCCCTAAGGCCCAGCAAGAGAGGAAACCTTGCCCAGCTTCCCGACCCTGGCACCTACGTTGGACGACTGCAATTACACAGGATGAATCTGTGCCTTTGCTCCTCTCCACACATCAAATACAAGGAAGCCATCACAACTCATTTGTTCTACAGTTACTCCGTGTACAACACCAGCAGCTCTAAAAATAACTGCTGCTCACATCAGTCTGACAGGGGAATTCATTTAAAGCAAGAAAACATGAAGGAAAAAGGATTCATTATAATATAAGCGACTATTTTTGGCAGGGTCTGGAAACAGAAATGCACCTGCAGCTCTCACAAAACCGGGCAGGAACAGAATGTGAAATCCAAAAACGAGCCTTCAGTTACATGGCACTGTGCAGAAAAGTAAGTCCTTACCATCTATTCTTAGCAGCCTTTCTGCTGACGGAACTGCCCCAACTTCCCTGTTCCTGCTTTCCCTTCAGAGAAAATGCAAAGGACTGAAGTGGAAAGTGGACACAGGAACAAGTCAAGCAGTCCATGTTCCCACCTGGCAAAAGAATCCAAAACCATCAGAAAAACGGCACATTTTGAGCAGCTTTCGGTTGAGACATTCATTGCTGGGAGACCAAGTGAACCTGCCTTTAATCCCTTGCAAGGATCAAGGGCAACTAAACCCGAATTCAGTCACTGTAACTGGATTTTTTCTTGGCAGGACAGTCTGGTTGCATTTATTCCTTATTCCTAGGGGTAAATCTCTACCCCTCCTTAGGTAACTAAAGGATGTCCTCTTTGAATAAGGTGCTAAAAACAGCAGCCTCTGGTGTCTGGTGGACTTCGAGCTGGCCAGCTTTTTCTCAAAAGTCAAATAACTAATTTAAATATGCAGAGGGGGATGCTAATTTTCAAGACAAAAAGTACTCCTTGCATCAAAGCTGGGATCAGACAATAACAGAGAGGACTACTCTGCAGGGCCAGAGGAAACCGGAGAAGACTTATGAAAGGCTAGAGTGCTGAAGTACAGATTAAAGAAACGCTGATAAAAAGTAAAAATCCAAAGCAATATCTTCTTGATCAATGTCAAGACCTTTGCAGGCACCAACTGCACTGATTTATTACAGTATCAGAATTCATTCAGCCTCGGGGGGGTGCGTAAACACGACAGACATTTTCTTTGCTCTTTCATCAACTGCTGCAGTGAAGTCCGTTCACAGCATTGATTTCTGTCAAATATTTCGTTACTAGCCGGTTATCTGACAGCAAATTTCAACAAGAGGCACAGGAAAGGAGACTGGTGACCACACAATCCTGCAGCAAAGGTAACTGCTTCAAGAAAAAATCGTACAATCCTGAAATTTCAGGCCAGTGGGATAGAGTGAATATCCTGATATTTCAATTCCAAAGCTTACCTTAATGGTCTCGGGCTCCGGGGCTTGGAGGGGGGGTCGGTTCGGAAGGGCCGCCTCCGGAGGAGGGGATCCCGGGGGGAGTCAGGGGCCCGGGGAGGGGGGCGAGGCGGAGGGAGAGGAAAAAGAGGAAGATGAGGAGGAGGAAGAAGGGGGAGAGGGTTTGAGAGGAGGGGAAGCCCAAATCCGTGCTGTGTGCGGAGCTCCGACAGCACGCTGCAGCCCGCAGCTCAGTGTGAGCACGGGGCAGAGGAGGCGATTTCTGGGCATTCAATCACCCTGAGGCGGGCCCGGCACCGCCCCTGCAGCACCGTCCCCAGCACAGCTCGGTACCGCTCCGGGATCACCCGGCCCCGCCCCCGGTGCCGCCCGGGACCACTGGGGACCGCCCCTAAAGCACCGCCCCGGCCCCGCCCGGTCCCGTCCCCGGGACCTCCGTGCCCCGCCTCGCCAAGCCCCGGCTCCGCCCCGAGCCTGCCCGGGCTGCGCCGGGACCATCGCTGGCGGCCCCGCCCCTCTTCCCCGGGCCGAAGCGGGCTGAAGGAGATGTCCGCACGATTGGAAACGCCGCCGAAAATCGCACCCGTGGGATCGGTGTCGGCGTCGTGCGCAGGCATCCCACTAGAGCGAGCGGGCTCCTTGCTGTGCCACCCTCCTTTTGCAGCCAGAGTTAGAAGGTCGGGGAGCGACACCCGAGCCGCCATCTTGGGAGAGGCAGGCGCGCAGTACCGCGCTCTGCCCACAGGGTGGCGCTTGGGAGACAGGCAAGGGATGGAATCAAGGAGTGTCCCAATCCTTGAGGAAATCCCCCTGAATGAACGCCCCAAAAAACCGCGACCAGAACTGAGAAACCTCCTGCCTCTGTATGAGTGCAAAGGGTGTGCAAGGAGTGTGCAAATAGTGTGCATTAGCAATCGATCGGCAGGCATTGGCAATCGATCGCCGATATAATCGATCGGCAGGCATTGGCAATCGTTCGCCGATCTAATCGATCGGCAGGCGCGATCAATCGATCGCCGATCTAATCGATCGGCAGGCATTGGCAATCGATCGCCGATCTAATCGATCGGCAGGCATTGGCAATCGATCGCCGATCTAATCGATCGGCAGGCATTAGCAATCGATCGCCGATCTAATCGATCGGCAGGCGCGATCAATCGATCGCCGATCTAATCGATCGGCAGGCGCGATCAATCGATCGCCGATATAATCGATCGGCAGGCATTGGCAATCGTTCGCCGATCTAATCGATCGGCAGGCATTGGCAATCGATCGCCGATCTAATCGATCGGCAGGCATTAGCAATCGATCGCCGATCTAATCGATCGGCAGGCATTGGCAATCGATCGCCGATCTAATCGATCGGCAGGCATTAGCAATCGATCGCCGATCTAATCGATCGGCAGGCGCGATCAATCGATCGCCGATCTAATCGATCGGCAGGCGCGATCAATCGATCGCCGATCTAATCGATCGGCAGGCATTAGCAATCGATCGCCGATCTAATCGATCGGCAGGCATTAGCAATCGATCGCCGATCTAATCGATCGGCAGGCGCGATCAATCGATCGCCGATCTAATCGATCGGCAGGCGCGATCAATCGATCGCCGATCTAATCGATCGGTACTCGCGATCAATCGATCGCCGATGTAATCGATCGGTAGTTGCGATCAATCGATCACCGATGTAATCCATAGGCATGCATTAGTTATCGATCACCGATCTGATTTTTCCCGCCATTTTTCATTGATTTTTTTCCCCATTTCTCACTGATATTTACGGCCCATTTTTCATGCATTTTTCCCCCCATTTCTCACTGATTTTTTTCCCCCGCAATTTTCGTGGATTTTTTCCCAATTTTTCCCCATTTCTCACTAAATTTTTTCCCCCAATTTCTCAATGATTTTTTTTCCCCAATTTATCAAAGATTTTTTCAACATTTCTCACCGATTTTTTCCCCATTTCTGACTGATTTTTTCGACCCATTTCTGACTGATTTTTCCCCATTTCTCTCTGATTTTTTTCCCCATTTCTCACTGATTTTTTCCACCCATTTCTCATGGATTTTTTCCCCATTTTTCCCCCATTACTCACTGATTTTTTCCCCCCATTTCTCACTGAATATTCCCCCATTTTTCATCGACTATTCCCCCATTTACCACTGATTTTTCCCCCATTTCTCGCTGATTTTGTCCTCAATTTTCGCCGATTTCTCATTGATTTTTTTCCGTTTCTCACTGATTATTTCCCTCATTTTTCATGGATTTTTTCCCCATTTTTCCCCATTTCTCACTGATTTTTTCCCCCATTTTTCATGGATGTTTCCCCCAATTTTCATGGATATTTCCTGATTTTCCCCCCCATTTCTCACTGATATTTGCCCCCATTTCTCTCTGAATTTTTCCCCCCATTTTTCATGCATTTTCCCACCCATTAATCACTGATTTTTTCCCCAATTCTCACCGACTTTTCCCCCCATTTCTCACTGATTTTACCCCATTTCTCACTGATTTTTTTAATGTTTGTATTTCTATTTCTATTTATGTTTATATTTATATTTATTGTTATTGTCTTGCATGTTTATGTTTATGTTTATATGTTTATGTTTACGTTTGTGCATGTTTGTGTCTATGTTTATATTTATGCATATCAAGGTATCCTTTAAAAACAACGCCCCACCAAAAACAAAAACAACACAAAACGCCATTCAAGAACTCCCTTATCAACACCTGAATGAAAAAACATGGCATTAGATAAATAGACCATAGCCCTTATCATACACCATCTACAAACAAAATAAAGCTATACCATACATCCTCGAAAACCACCTTCAAAGCACGACATTAGAAAAAAAAACTTTCCAGAATTAAAAGCTGTATCTAACAAAAGCCGTCTGATAAAATTAACAACCAAGCCCCCACCATCAGAGCTGCCCCTACTAAACTCCCCATCGTACATATGAAAAATCAGTTTTAAAAACCTACTTCAATTCATTCTGCCTCAAATACAAAGCCATCCAGAAAGTTACCTTCACTCAAAAACAAAAGCGCACGTAGTAAATAACATTAAAAAATAAATCAGCACACTACACACCACAAGCATAAAATATTGAATTAAAACCAAAAATACCCCTATTCATTAAAGAGCCCAGCCGCAAGCTATATTTAACTATAACTTCGTGCAAACGTACACATATCATTAAAATAGATTTCTTTCAGAATACAACTGATGATCTAAAATAGTAAAATGTCCGAGAACGATATTATAATAGGATATCCTCGATCATCCTCCCGCAAATTCTCTCCACTGTATTGTCCGACACACACCGGAAAAAAAATCCAGTTTTTACTTTTTTCAGCTAACTTCTCATTTATTAGCTGAGAGGAATGTTGAATTTGTCTTTACAAATGAGCTGTGGATCAGCCTGTAGATAAGGCTAGCACTGAGAGATAAAAGAAACAATGGGATGGATTCCACTGATTGATGAATGGAAAGAGATATTTGCCTTTACAAACAAACTGCAGGGCTGCTGATAAATGAAATTGGATATCGAAAGATGAAAGAAGCAACGGGGGGAAACTATGAATTCTAGAAGAATTAAAAATTAAAAGGGAGGGTTATACATTAGAGGGGAATTTCAGGTATCAGGCGTTCCGGGAAGTCTGTGCCTCTCAAGTACCTCAGCCAATGGGAAAAGAGAGAGGGAAATGCGGCCGGGAAAATAGGATAAAAAGGAGGCTGCGTCCTCCAAAAATTTGAGAGATCCCAGGGGAATGTCCCATGGCCTCTCCCTTTATTCGAATAAAGCAAAAAGGACTCCTCTGTTTCCTTTTTGGACATAAACCGCTGGTGTTTGTGGATTAATTTTCCTGACATTTAGCAACATATTGTTAAAAAAAAAAAAAAAAAAAAAAAAAAAAAAAAAAAAAAAAAGTGATCCAGAAGAGGGCAACATTGACAGCCATTCCAAGACAGGATGAACAAATGCTTTCACATTGACAGAGGATGCTGCGATGTTCTGAGAACAGAAGATAGAATAAAATAAAGGAAGGTGATGTTACAAGACAGAAAAGGGTAAAATAAAAGGAGTACCTGAGACTGGGGGGCGGGGGGGAAGAAAATGGGGAAATATTAATTGCTACACACTAGGTACAAATGCTTTTTACAAGTAATTTATGAGAAGCAAGCTAAAAGCGTCTTACTGCTGCTAGTGATATCATGCTCCAAGCTCTGCTAATAATTCCTATTTCTAGCAATAGTTAAATTGAACTCACTACATTCCAACTATTTTTCTGCTTGTTTAGATGGCAGATCCGTTTGGAACACACCTTAGTATAGCAAATTCTATGCCCAGGTAGGGACCTCTCAGTTCTTCCATAAAACATTTTCTTCTGCATTATGGCAAGCCTTTGTTTTAGCTTGACAGCTTTCTTGAAACTTAAATTTACGCATGTGTCCAAAGACATTTGCAATGTAGGCACATCATATGGAAAGTAAATAACATTCTCGAGAGGGAGTTGCTTTGTTACTGAGGGGATGAAAAGCAAGGCTAGAGCTAGTAGAACTACCCAAGAAATTGGACTTAACGCAGCTTTTACAAGGCTCAAAGTAGCCATACCGAGATGTTTGAGCTAAAAGCCCCAGTTACCAGACTTACAGGCCTAATAGTTATCACCACACCACATTCCCTGGTTGCAGTATTTTTAACAGCAGTGCAGAACGCTACTGAAAATTATTTTTAGGTTGAATTGTTCTCTCCCCTCACTGCCTGTGTAGCTGTTAGAGGCTTCCAGGAGGCTGGGGAAGCAGACTGCTGGTTTCACTTCCAGACAGGTCACTTCCGTGGTCTGCTGGAGGGCACTTTGAAGCCCGTGTCCTTTTCTTGCTCTATTGTATCTGACAACTTTCCTCCCCCACGTCTGTTTTTTAGCGGGCAGCATTTTTGGAGGGCCAGTCAAAGACCTCAGGCTCCGAGAGAATTCGTCTGCTTTGCTCTGTTTATGTGTGCAACAGATGGGAGCAGCAACTAAGTCAAGTAGTAACTTCTGAGCTGCCCAGTTATCAGTAAACCAAAATATTCTTTTGTGACTCTCGCCAGACGAACATATCATCCTATCCGAGTCACACACTGCCCCTCTGGCATTTTCCAGTCAGACAAAGAATTCCTGGCCCCTTCCTTGCATGAACCTCAGCTCTCCACCTTGTTCCAGAAAGAGTTCTAGATCCAAGGCCCAGTGAGCCAGCTACCCTTTGCTGCCCTGAGCAGTATGGAAACAGCCAAGCCCCAGCCCTGCAGCCCTGCCTAACTCGCCTTTGCCTCCCAAACCTGAACCTTTTCCTTGGCTGTGGCAGCCTCACTCATGCAATCCTGAAGACAAAAATCTGATTTGGCAGGTGAGGCCGTTTCTAACGCAAAAGCTTCACCAAGGTTTCTCTTCCAACTTCAGCCTTAAACAGTCCTGTCCTCCTCAGACAGCCCCCACCTCCAGCCTTTAGCTGTAAATACTTACTGTTTTATAGCTAATGCTTGCCACCCCTCAAAATTAAGTCTTTTGATATGCATTTACATCCCTCCCTAACCATGTCCTCATCACCCTTCCCAAACTCAGCCTCATCTCCAGGCCTAGAATCTCTCCCTAGGTGAGGGACTGTCCTCGGGTAGGAGTGCTGACAGACCTGTGCATGAGCCCAGCTGCATAGCCCGTGCTAATCCCAGCCCAGCTCTAGCCTTTAAACCCACTGGGGCTTTGGTACTGGAGGCCCAGTTACAGTAACCCCTGTGGCCGTTCCGCTTCCAGGCCATCTGGGAGTTGTGATCCCCCACCCTACACCACTTTGGTGAGAAATGCATTCCTTTCTTACAATAAAGTTTTCATTTTATGTCTAAATTCAAGCATTCCGAGAAAACGTGTAGCAATTATATCAAGACAGACATGACAGGCACCAACATTAGTCTTTCATTACACACTTTTCATGCCTTCTCTCCACAGATTTCTTTGAGGCAACTCTGACTCCTTTTCTCACAGGCAGCTCCACACAGCACCCACTCCTCCTCTCCTCTGTACGACTGGCTAAACCCCAGCCTGTCCCTTCCCCAGCCACCTGAGCCTGTCTGTCCCACACACAGCATCCTCTCACCTTGTCCATCCCTTGCACGGCCACGTGTCCCTTCCTCCTCGCAGCACAGCCAGCAGGCTCCAGCCCACACTGCAGCAGGCTCTGCACCTCCAGCTGGAGCTGTGCTTAGTGAAACTGGCAGCCAGCTGACCCACGCTTTTATAACAACCAGCCTCACTGGGCAGGCAAGGCTGTTTCCACTCCTTGCTAATCAGTACAGCTGTAACTCGTTGGCAACTAGTGCCTTCTGCACTATCCTTACAAACTATTCTCCTACAGAAATGGACCGGAATTCCGCGGGGATTTTCCGGGGATTCCGGGGGGATTTTCTCGGGAATTCCGGGGGGATTTTGTCGGGGATTCCGGGGGGATTTTCTGGGGGATTCCGGGGAGATTTTATCGGGGATTCCTGGGGGATATTCCCGGGGATTCCGGGGGGATTTTATCGGGGATTCTGGGCATATTTTCTCGCGGATTCCGGGGGGATTTTCTCAGGGATTCCGGGGAGATTTTATCGGGGATTCCGGGGGGATTTTTCCCGGGAAATCCGGGGGGATTTTTCCCCGCGATTCCAGGGGGATTTTCCAGGGGATTCCGGGCATATTTTCTCGGGGATTCCTGGGGGATTTTCCAGGGGATTCCATGGGGATTATCCAGGGGATTCCAGGGGGATTTTATCGGGGATACCTGGGGGATTTTCCAGGGGATTCCTGGGGGATTTTCCCGGGGATTCCGGGGGGATTTTCACGGGGATTCCGGGGGGATTTTCACTGGGATTCCGGGGCGATTTCCTCAGGGAATTCCGGGGGATTTTCTCGGGAATTCCGGGAGGATTTTCCCGGGGATTCCGAGGGGATATTCCCGGGGAATTCCGGGGGGATTTTCTCCGGGATTCCGGGGGGATTTTCCAGGGGTTTCAGCGAGGAATTTCCCGGGGAATTCCCGGTGGATTTTCCAGGGGATTCCGGGTGGATTTTCTCGGGGATTCCGGGGGGATTTTCCCGAGTATTCCGGGGGGAATTTTTCGGGGAGTCCGGAGGGATTTTCCCGGGGTATCCGGGGTGATTTTACGAGGAATTCCGGGGGGATTTTCCCGAGTGTTCCGGGGGGATTTCCTCGGGGATTACGGGATGATTTTCTCTCGGATTTTTTTCCCCAATTTTTCAAGCATTTTTTCCCGCAATTTTCGTGGATTTTTCCCAAATTTTCCCCATTTCTCACTGATTTTTTTCCCCATTTCTCAATGATTTTTGCCCCAATTTATCAAAGATTTTTTTCCCCATTTCTCACTGATGTTTTTCCCCATTTTCCCCCCATTTCTCACTGATTTTTATCCCCCATTTTTCAATGATTTTTCCCCATTTCTCTCTGATTTTTTCCCCATTTCACCATGATGTTTTCCCCATTTCTCACTGATTTTTCCGTTGATTTTTCATGGATTTTTCCACCCATTTTTCGTGGATTTTTTCCCCTTTTTTCCCCATTTCTCACTGATTTTTTCCCCCCATTTATCACTCCTTTTTCCCCATTTTTCCCCATTTCTCACTGATTTTTTCCGCCATTTTTCATGGATGTTTCCCCCAATTTTCATGGATATTTCCTGATTTTCCCCCCCATTTCTCACTGATATTTGCCCCCATTTCTCTCTGAATTATTCCCCCCATTTTTCATGCATTTTCCCGCCCATTAATCACTGATTTTTTCCCCATTTCTCACCGACTTTTCCCCCCATTTCTCACTGATTTTTATCCCCCACTTCTGACTGATTTTTCCCAATTTTTCGTTGATCTTTTTCCCCATTCCTCACCGATTTTTCCCCCATTTCTCTCTGATTTTTCCATCATTTTTCATGGCTTTTCCCCCCCATTTCTCACTGATTTTACCCCATTTCTCACTGATTTTATTAATGTTTGTATTTCTATTTCTAATTATGTTTATATTTATATTTATTATTATTGTTTTGCATGTTTATGTTTATGTTTATATCTATGCAGGTTAACGTTTGTGCATGTTTATGTCTATGTTTATATTTATGCATATTTATTTTTATGCCGGCGAACGCGGACAGGCGTTTTATGTAAACGCCTATCCGCCGGGGTCCTAGAGAGGCCGCCATCTTGAGCGTGTCGGGACTCTCAAAATGGCGGCTCGGGCGGCACCCCGGCTGACCTGCCAAAAATGGCGGCAGAAAGGGCGGGAAAAAATCAGGACCCCGGTGTGTAGGCATAAGATGCCTGATTACATCGCCGACGCCGATCCGCTCGCCGCCAATTTTCCCTGTTGTTTCAGAGCGTGCCGACAACGGCCGCGCGGTCCGCGGTGCCGCGGGCGTGAGGGCGCGGCGGGCGCGGGCAGGCGTTTTATGTAGACGCCTATCCGCCGGGGTCCTAGAGAGGCCGCCATCTTGAGTGTGTCCGCACTCTCAAAATGGCGGCTCGGGCGGCACCCCGCCTGACCTTCCCAAAATGGCGGCAGAAAGGGCGGGAAAAAATCAGGACCCCGGTGTGTAGGCATAAGATGCCTGATTACATCGCCGACGCCCATCTGCTCGCCGCCAATTTTCCCGGATGTTTCAGAGCGTGCCGACAACGGCCGCGCGGTTCGCGGTGCCGCGGGAGTGAGGGCGCCGGCGGGTGCGGGCAGGCGTTTTATGTAGACGCCTATCCGCCGGGGTCCTAGAGAGGCCGCCATCTTGAGCGTGTCGGGACTCTCAAAATGGCGGCTCGGGCGGCACCCCGCCTGACCTTCCCAAAATGGCGGCAGAAAGGGCGGGAAAAAATCAGGACCCCGGTGTGTAGGCATAAGATGCCTGGTTACATCGCCGACGCCGATCCGCTCGCCGACAATTTTCCCGGACGTGTCAGAGCGTGCCGACAACGGCCGCGCGGTCCGCGGTGCCGCGGGCGTGAGGGCGCCGGCGGGCGCGAGCAGGCGTTTTATGTAGACGCCTATCCGCCGGGGTCCTAGAGAGGCCGCCATCTTGAGCGCTGCCGCAGGGCTGGGTCCCGGCCCGCGGGCCCTTCCGCCATCCTGAGAGGGGCACGGTGCAGTACCCGCCTGTGTCCACACGGCGGCAGCACTGCCGCCCAACTCAGCCCGGCACTGCCGCCCTGTCAGGGACAGCCAGAGAAGGGAGAGAGTTCCAAGCACCAGAGTCCCCACCCGTCATAAAATCCTCTCAATGAACGCCCCAAAAAAACCCCGACCCAAACTAAAAATGCCCTGCCTCTGACCAAATGAAAAAAAAAACCCTTTTATATATAGAAATCATCTATTTTTTAATATTTAATTTCTAGTCATAATCTAGACATATTTCATATATTCAATTTAATTGCTATTCTATTTATCATATATACAATATTATTTTATTATTCATTATATACATAGATTTATATTACTAATGTTATTTCTATTTTATCTATATCCATCTATATTTGGAGGTTCATTGTTTTTAATATTATTTCTTTAAAAGCTCTGCCTCTAACCAAATAGAAACAAAAAACTCGATTATTTTAAATTCTATTTGAATATATTTTTTTATTTAGTTTTCATATTTATATCTGTAGATTTATATGTCTATATTGTGTATTCTATATTTATATACTATTTAACGTATTTTTTACTTGTATATTAATATACTATATGCTATTTACATTCTATTATAACATACTATTTAATATAACATATTAAAATCGATAAATTATTTATATTACATACTACATACATATATTTTATATTTATATTTATTTCTATAGATTTATACTTACATATATATATGCATATATAGTTATAATAATTTTATGTCAGTATCTATTTTTGCATATTTGTATATTTTTGCCTATATGATTTATATTATTTATTAAAAACCCTCCTCTAACCAAATAAAAAACAATAAAACATTCCTTTTAAAGTCTAAGTATTTATATATTTCTATTTTCATAACAAAATATAATGTAATGTAATATATTTATATATTGGTTTCTTATATTTGCTTATATATTTTTATTCTTTATCTTTTCTATTTACAGTATCTATTAAAAAACCCTACCTCTATCCAAACACAAACCAATAAAACATTCCTTTTAGACTATATTTAGCTATTTTTTAAGGTTCTGTTTTTCATGCATTCTACACCCACCCCTCCCTCTCAATGTTCTGGCACCCACCATGACCCCCCCCCATGCCCGACTCACCTGCTCCTCCAGCGCAGCCCGGCTCCCTCTCCCAGGGACCTTGGGGTGCCCCAAACCACGTCGGAGCCCCCCTCAGCCTTTTTTCCTCACCCCAAAGAAGGCACAGAACGACTCCAACTGCCCTGGACAGCAGCAGGGCACTTGACTGCAACCCCTCCCATGTGTCCATCCCACAGAAAGTGACTCTGCTGACACCAGAAAAGGGAGGGCAACCCCCACAAGGGCTGAAGTTCCTCCCCAGCCCTGCAGACACAGGGGACAAGGGGCAGAAAGGAGGAGGGGCAGCAGAGAGGACAAGGGAAGAAAATCAACATCAAGGTGCACGATGAAATGGAACCCCCCCTAAAAAAAAAAAAAAGAAGAAGAAAAATGAAAACGAAAAATAACCAAAAAACGAAAAGAAACCCCTGGCATGCTGGATGGGCAGCACAAGAGGGAGGGATTAAAAATGAACAGGGACAGTGTCCTGGTTTTGGGCAAATTTGGGGGAAAACCTCCAGAAGGAGCCCCCAGACAGCAAACCCCACGACTCCTCCCCCCCACCCCACCGGGTTCGGGAAGAATTTCCTCGGAGAAGAGTGGGAGAAAAAAACCTCTTTATTTAACAAGCAAGACACTCCCCAGCACAGGGAAAAAAGACAACACCAGCTGACAAAAAACTCTTTCACCGTTCTGAAGGGATGACGAGTTCAGTCTCTCTGGCGAGTGGTCGCCCAGTTATCAGTCTCTGGCGCTTGGGAATGGCTGCTGCAGGTGACAGAGTGTAGACTCCCGGTGTTTCTTGGGGTTTCCCAGGTCCCCGTCCGGAACAGGTTCAGATGGTATCCAGGAGAGGGAGGGGACGGGGTGGAAGAGAAAACAGTCCAGGGAAAAAGTTGGACTGCCTAGCTGAACTAACTAATAAGAAAAAAGCAAGGGCAAAGCGAAGGAAAGAAAAAGAGGCAGAAGCGAGCAAGCAGGCAAGCAAGCAGGCAAGCAAGCAAGCAAGCAAACCGAGCTAAAACCTCTCCTAAACATAGACCATGGGGGAGGTGAGCCGGCTGATAACAAGACAAAACAAAGCTTCACTCTCAGAGTCAGTCCTGGAAGCACAGGACATAATACCAAACATAATCAGGACACATGATTGGAGATAGAAACACCATAACATCACCCTAGGACAGACAGTGACCGGGACACAAGGATCCCACGGGAAACAACGGCACAGGGAGCACCACAGAGGCACAGAGAAGGACGGAGAAAAGACAGAGAGTGCCAAACACACAGCAAGGACTGAGGGGTACCATGACAAAGAGGGAACCCAGGAGCCAGAGAGGAAGCGAGCACAGCCCGTGCGGGGCGGGCAAAGACGGGCAAGGAGCAGCACAGCCACGGAGACAGAGAGGCACGGCCAGCAGGACAGAGGCTCACCAGGAGAGGGGCACAGCAAGGGAGGAGCACCGGGCAGCGCTCCTTTAGGACAAGAATATTCACACACACAAGCAATTCCCTCATTTGCACCTCATTCTTATTTCACCCCCCCCCCCCCCCCCCCCCCAATAAAAAATTCAGCTCATAGCACAGGCAGCTCTGGCTTTTCCCTGCACAGTATTTCTACCAAGGCCCTGGGCACAGCACGCGGTCGCGAGTCACCTGAATCAATCCTGATTTAACATTTCAAAGCTTCTCCTTCTGGCACTGCACCTTCTCAGACCCGGGCTGCCATGTTCCACTCCCCTCATGGCCACATTCAAGAACAACTGTTGCCATTCTGCAGAGAATTCCCAATATGACTCACGTATTATCAGTGGGCAGAAAACTCTTTGGGCTTCAGTTCCACCTCTCACCTGTTCCACGTGGAGGGAGGACAGGCATTAGTCACACATCACAGCAGCAGTGATGGATCAAGGCTTTTTTTTTTTTTTTTTTTTTTTTTGATTGAATAAAAGGGTAAGAAAAAACAAACCAGGTCTCATACAAATGTCTTGAAACACCATTAAAGCTTTTTAAACCCAAGGAGACCATCGTGATTCCTGACTTCAGTCTTCTATCCATACTGGTTTTGGCATCATGAAATCAATCAGAGTCTTTTAAGAAATACTAAATCATCATGACTAAACCCCGGGCTCCTGGTCATTTGCACTTACAGCCCCTTGTAGGAAGCTCTCCAGCCTTTTTTTCCCATCCTACGTTGGACAGAGGATGGCTGTGAACCGCACGCCTCCACACAAACAGTCCTGCCGGTTCCTCAAAAAGTTTAAAATGCCTGTGATAAAAATGATAGAAAGTAATACTGCCTCTCACACTGTGCAAGAAATGGGAAGTTGGACTTTCAATGTCCCACTGAGAGATGCCGAATAAAAGCTTCCCCATGAGCTCGCACAGAGTAGTAACATTTCTTGGACGAAACTAAACTAAGATTTTTTTTTTGACCAAACAAGATAGGTCTGTATGAGAACAGCTCAGGAGGCTTTCAGGGCTCGCAGTGATGCTGGCAGAGCACAGAACGTTAAAGATGAAGTCTTAACTCCCTGAATTAATGCCCTGTGGTAGCCAAATCTTTTTGCAAAGACACATAAGACTTGCTTCTCCTTGTTTCCGAGTTCCCAAGCCGTCCTGTAATTCCTCACCTGCACTAGTGCAGACCAATCTGCCGTGGGCAAGGAACAGATCCGGCTCCTGAGCTCCAAGCCACGTGTCCCCGATGGAAACCCAAGTCAGGAATACAAAAACACCTGTGGAAGAAAGACGAGAGAAAAATCAGAAGACACAGATATTCTTCTATTCCCACACAGAAATACCGAGCCAAGCTGTTTACCTCTGGGACTCTGTTTTAAAACAGCTCCCCAGCTCTGTTCCTAGATGGAAAACGTGGAGTGGCTTTGCCCGTGCAAAGCCAATGAGCCTCCTCACAAGAAGGAACAAACCAGTTTCCTGCTAAATCAGACACCTGGAAATCTCACCTGTCACATGCTGTCATGGACCAGCAAGAGGGATCAGCATCCAGGCCCACGTGGACTTGTTCATTCCTGGCTTCTAATGCAGCAGGGACAACAGCACTGAAGGGAAATGATCACGTCTTCATTTAAAGAGAACCCAACTTCTTCATCAAAGCCATCACTGTCCTCGAGCAGGACATCCACCATATCCAGGACATCTAATCAGTGAAGAAAAACATCAAAGCAAGAATCCAGACTAACAGGAAAAACAACAGACGTAGAATGCAACACTCCAGGAATACAAGGCATCTTTTTAATTCTTTTTAATTAAAAAAAAAAATAAAAAATAAAAAAAAGGATGAAAGCCACATTTGTCACGCAATACAACTTTAAGTGCAACCCCTAAATTACAGCTGAACCTTCACTCTGCCTTTCAATGCTGCTGTCCAGCACGGAGCAGCTGTGGCTGCTCCTGGATCCCTGGATGTGTCCAAAGCCAGGCTGGACACTGGGGCTTGGAGCAGCCCGGGCTACTGAAAGGTGTCCCTGTTCATGGCAGGGCTGGAACTGGATGAGATTTAAGGAGCCTTGCCGGCCAAACCACTCTGGGATTCCATGACTCTGTCAACAGTCCCAGGCAGAAGGGCTAGATTTCCATTTGAGTTCAAAAACGCTGCTGCAAGAGCATGAAGAGAGATTTCAAATACCGTTCAAGTGGCACAGCCACGGCAGAAATGACTTTCAGAGGTAAAGCGGCAACTTGGCAATTCCACTTCGACTTCTGATACCAAGAACACGTGGAGAGCTGAATCCTGGAGGGCCCTTACTTAACAGGATTGCCAGAGTTATCCATCCCCAGTTTGCTGATTAGGGCTAGAAAGTGTATCCCCAAGTCATGGAGTTGGGATGTTGACAGGTTACCACATACCATCAATGTGAGAGACGGGGATGCTGATGTTATCAGAGTCCTGTTTAAACAGAGCCACCTGGAGCGTGCTGGCTGCCTGAACCAGGTCTGCTGCCTTGTCAGTGTAGGGACAGGGGTTGGTCACCAGCTTCAGCAGGATCTGTCAGCAAAGGTGGGGAGAAAGGTAAGTGCACCTGCTGGCTGGCAAGTGCAGGGGAACCACACGGTACTGAGAACGACCACGTGCTGAAAGCTGGGCAGCTTTTATGAGGACAACTTCCATAGCACTTCTGCAGGATTCTGTCTACAGTTCCTGCTCTACAGGCCACACTGATGGAAAAACAAAAACCCACCACAACTTGGCACCTAGACTGCGACCACACACCGAGTACCTGGGCAGACCACAGTGGAGGCAAAGCACTGGGCATTCAACATCCTGAAGAGTAAACAGCAAGTGTCACCTTTCCTTGTCAAGGACCACCATCTACTGAGCTCTGATAATGTCGGCACCTAAAGAGGAGATCAAAGCTACCCACACCTACACCACTCTACCCTTACACCGACAATGCTGTAATAACAGCTGATCTCTTTGGATTTCATTTTCCTACAAATCATTTGGCTGCCCTCCCACTGAACACAAGAAGGATGCCACCTCCGTATAAAGAATCCCAAACAAGGCTTTTCTCAGAATTCATTCGCTGGTCTTTGACAGGTTTCTCAACAATAGCAACAAGACCTCCAGTTTCCACTAACACTATTCTTTGCATTTTTTTATCCAGCTGATTTGAACACCGTTACCTTTTCCAAAAACTGAATCACTGCTTCCTTCTGGTCTTCTTTTGTATTATCCAAGTGCTCCAGCCAAATTGAAAGCTCCTTCCACGTGTACTCAAACGCTCCACTGTCACGTAAAACCTGTCCAGGAAACAAAGGAGGAGGTGTGTAAATAAACCTCAAAACACCTAAAATACAAAACCCCGAGGGATGCAGATCTTTTTCTATAGTTACCTTCATGCTTCCTTCTTTTAGGAACGAAAAGAAGAGCAGGTTGATGAGGAGTCGTATCTGCCGCTCTCCTCACCCTCAGTTCAAGAGGCTCACTAGGGGGACTTCAGCTGCATAGTGGACAATAAAAATCCTACTTCTGTAATTTTTGGAAAGCAGGTTATACTGCTTTCAGAGGGCGGTACAGCTTTCTATCATCACAGGCAGTTAAAAAAAAAAGAAAAAAGCACCTTCAAAATAGCCTGTAGGGGAGTTTTAGAAAACTACCGATGAAACAGAGGAAAATCATTGCTAAATTAAACCTGAATCAGGCTACTTGTACTTAAAGCAATCAGGCAGAGGGATGAACAGTCACATAAATGAGCAGTGGGCTGTGACCACAGCAAGGTCCAGAGAGAAGTGCAAGTTGCTGGGGGTGGTGAGGAAGACAGCAAGTCACACACCCTAGAGACAGGCTTTGACGTGCCTAGAAACTTCCCCCCGCTTTCCTGCTCTCCAAATTCAGGCCCTGACTGCGAGCACCCAAACTCGGTGACCCCGAGCTCCAGCTCTACAAGCAAGAAAGGAGGAGGGAGAAGAGGAAGGAATCCGAGTGACACCAGGGTTCAGCTCCCTCCCCCTAAGGCCCAGCAAGAGAGGAAACCTTGCCCAGCTTCCCGACCCTGGCACCTACGTTGGACGACTGCAATTACACAGGATGAATCTGTGCCTTTGCTCCTCTCCACACATCAAATACAAGGAAGCCATCACAACTCATTTGTTCTACAGTTACTCCGTGTACAACACCAGCAGCTCTAAAAATAACTGCTGCTCACATCAGTCTGACAGGGGAATTCATTTAAAGCAAGAAAACATGAAGGAAAAAGGATTCATTATAATATAAGCGACTATTTTTGGCAGGGTCTGGAAACAGAAATGCACCTGCAGCTCTCACAAAACCGGGCAGGAACAGAATGTGAAATCCAAAAACGAGCCTTCAGTTACATGGCACTGTGCAGAAAAGTAAGTCCTTACCATCTATTCTTAGCAGCCTTTCTGCTGACGGAACTGCCCCAACTTCCCTGTTCCTGCTTTCCCTTCAGAGAAAATGCAAAGGACTGAAGTGGAAAGTGGACACAGGAACAAGTCAAGCAGTCCATGTTCCCACCTGGCAAAAGAATCCAAAACCATCAGAAAAACGGCACATTTTGAGCAGCTTTCGGTTGAGACATTCATTGCTGGGAGACCAAGTGAACCTGCCTTTAATCCCTTGCAAGGATCAAGGGCAACTAAACCCGAATTCAGTCACTGTAACTGGATTTTTTCTTGGCAGGACAGTCTGGTTGCATTTATTCCTTATTCCTAGGGGTAAATCTCTACCCCTCCTTAGGTAACTAAAGGATGTCCTCTTTGAATAAGGTGCTAAAAACAGCAGCCTCTGGTGTCTGGTGGACTTCGAGCTGGCCAGCTTTTTCTCAAAAGTCAAATAACTAATTTAAATATGCAGAGGGGGATGCTAATTTTCAAGACAAAAAGTACTCCTTGCATCAAAGCTGGGATCAGACAATAACAGAGAGGACTACTCTGCAGGGCCAGAGGAAACCGGAGAAGACTTATGAAAGGCTAGAGTGCTGAAGTACAGATTAAAGAAACGCTGATAAAAAGTAAAAATCCAAAGCAATATCTTCTTGATCAATGTCAAGACCTTTGCAGGCACCAACTGCACTGATTTATTACAGTATCAGAATTCATTCAGCCTCGGGGGGGTGCGTAAACACGACAGACATTTTCTTTGCTCTTTCATCAACTGCTGCAGTGAAGTCCGTTCACAGCATTGATTTCTGTCAAATATTTCGTTACTAGCCGGTTATCTGACAGCAAATTTCAACAAGAGGCACAGGAAAGGAGACTGGTGACCACACAATCCTGCAGCAAAGGTAACTGCTTCAAGAAAAAATCGTACAATCCTGAAATTTCAGGCCAGTGGGATAGAGTGAATATCCTGATATTTCAATTCCAAAGCTTACCTTAATGGTCTCGGGCTCCGGGGCTTGGAGGGGGGGTCGGTTCGGAAGGGCCGCCTCCGGAGGAGGGGATCCCGGGGGGAGTCAGGGGCCCGGGGAGGGGGGCGAGGCGGAGGGAGAGGAAAAAGAGGAAGATGAGGAGGAGGAAGAAGGGGGAGAGGGTTTGAGAGGAGGGGAAGCCCAAATCCGTGCTGTGTGCGGAGCTCCGACAGCACGCTGCAGCCCGCAGCTCAGTGTGAGCACGGGGCAGAGGAGGCGATTTCTGGGCATTCAATCACCCTGAGGCGGGCCCGGCACCGCCCCTGCAGCACCGTCCCCAGCACAGCTCGGTACCGCTCCGGGATCACCCGGCCCCGCCCCCGGTGCCGCCCGGGACCACTGGGGACCGCCCCTAAAGCACCGCCCCGGCCCCGCCCGGTCCCGTCCCCGGGACCTCCGTGCCCCGCCTCGCCAAGCCCCGGCTCCGTCCCGAGCCTGCCCGGGCTGCGCCGGGACCATCGCTGGCGGCCCCGCCCCTCTTCCCCGGGCCGAAGCGGGCTGAAGGAGATGTCCGCACGATTGGAAACGCCGCCGAAAATCGCACCCGTGGGATCGGTGTCGGCGTCGTGCGCAGGCATCCCACTAGAGCGAGCGGGCTCCTTGCTGTGCCACCCTCCTTTTGCAGCCAGAGTTAGAAGGTCGGGGAGCGACACCCGAGCCGCCATCTTGGGAGAGGCAGGCGCGCAGTACCGCGCTCTGCCCACAGGGTGGCGCTTGGGAGACAGGCAAGGGATGGAATCAAGGAGTGTCCCAATCCTTGAGGAAATCCCCCTGAATGAACGCCCCAAAAAACCGCGACCAGAACTGAGAAACCTCCTGCCTCTGTATGAGTGCAAAGGGTGTGCAAGGAGTGTGCAAATAGTGTGCATTAGCAATCGATCGGCAGGCATTGGCAATCGATCGCCGATATAATCGATCGGCAGGCATTGGCAATCGTTCGCCGATCTAATCGATCGGCAGGCGCGATCAATCGATCGCCGATCTAATCGATCGGCAGGCATTGGCAATCGATCGCCGATCTAATCGATCGGCAGGCATTGGCAATCGATCGCCGATCTAATCGATCGGCAGGCATTAGCAATCGATCGCCGATCTAATCGATCGGCAGGCGCGATCAATCGATCGCCGATCTAATCGATCGGCAGGCGCGATCAATCGATCGCCGATATAATCGATCGGCAGGCATTGGCAATCGTTCGCCGATCTAATCGATCGGCAGGCATTGGCAATCGATCGCCGATCTAATCGATCGGCAGGCATTAGCAATCGATCGCCGATCTAATCGATCGGCAGGCATTGGCAATCGATCGCCGATCTAATCGATCGGCAGGCATTGGCAATCGATCGCCGATCTAATCGATCGGCAGGCGCGATCAATCGATCGCCGATCTAATCGATCGGCAGGCGCGATCAATCGATCGCCGATCTAATCGATCGGCAGGCATTAGCAATCGATCGCCGATCTAATCGATCGGCAGGCATTGGCAATCGATCGCCGATCTAATCGATCGGCAGGCATTAGCAATCGATCGCCGATCTAATCGATCGGCAGGCGCGATCAATCGATCGCCGATCTAATCGATCGGCAGGCGCGATCAATCGATCGCCGATCTAATCGATCGGTACTCGCGATCAATCGATCGCCGATGTAATCGATCGGTAGTTGCGATCAATCGATCACCGATGTAATCCATAGGCATGCATTAGTTATCGATCACCGATCTGATTTTTCCCGCCATTTTTCATTGATTTTTTTCCCCATTTCTCACTGATATTTACGGCCCATTTTTCATGCATTTTTCCCCCATTTCTCACCGATTTGTTTCCCCCGCAATTTTCGTGGATTTTTTCCCAATTTTTCCCCATTTCTCACTAAATTTTTTCCCCCAATTTCTCAATGATTTTTTTTCCCCAATTTATCAAAGATTTTTTCCACATTTCTCACCGATTTTTTCCCCATTTCTGACTGATTTTTTCGACCCATTTCTGACTGATTTTTCCCCATTTCTCTCTGATTTTTTTCCCCATTTCTCACTGATTTTTTCCACCCATTTCTCATTGATTTTTTCCCCATTTTTCCCCCATTACTCACTGATTTTTTCCCCCCATTTCTCACTGAATATTCCCCCATTTTTCATCGACTATTCCCCCATTTACCACTGATTTTTCCCCCATTTCTCGCTGATTTTGTCCTCAATTTTCGCCGATTTCTCATTGATTTTTTTCCGTTTCTCACTGATTATTTCCCTCATTTTTCATGGATTTTTTCCCCATTTTTCCCCATTTCTCACTGATTTTTTCCCCCATTTTTCATGGATGTTTCCCCCAATTTTCATGGATATTTCCTGATTTTCCCCCCCATTTATCACTGATATTTGCCCCCATTTCTCTCTGAATTTTTCCCCCCATTTTTCATGCATTTTCCCACCCATTAATCACTGATTTTTTCCCCAATTCTCACCGACTTTCCCCCCCATTTCTCACTGATTTTACCCCATTTCTCACTGATTTTTTTAATGTTTGTATTTCTATTTCTATTTATGTTTATATTTATATTTATTGTTATTGTCTTGCATGTTTATGTTTATGTTTATATGTTTATGTTTACGTTTGTGCATGTTTGTGTCTATGTTTATATTTATGCATATCAAGGTATCCTTTAAAAACAACGCCCCACCAAAAACAAAAACAACACAAAACGCCATTCAAGAACTCCCTTATCAACACCTGAATGAAAAAACAGGGCATTAGATAAATAGACCATAGCCCTTATCATACACCATCTACAAACAAAATAAAGCTATACCATACATCCTCGAAAACCACCTTCAAAGCACGACATTAGAAAAAAAAACTTTCCAGAATTAAAAGCTGTATCTAACAAAAGCCGTCTGATAAAATTAACAACCAAGCCCCCACCATCAGAGCTGCCCCTACTAAACTCCCCATCGTACATATGAAAAATCAGTTTTAAAAACCTACTTCAATTCATTCTGCCTCAAATACAAAGCCATCCAGAAAGTTACCTTCACTCAAAAACAAAAGCGCACGTAGTAAATAACATTAAAAAATAAATCAGCACACTACACACCACAAGCATAAAATATTGAATTAAAACCAAAAATACCCCTATTCATTAAAGAGCCCAGCCGCAAGCTATATTTAACTATAACTTCGTGCAAACGTACACATATCATTAAAATAGATTTCTTTCAGAATACAACTGATGATCTAAAATAGTAAAATGTCCGAGAACGATATTATAATAGGATATCCTCGATCATCCTCCCGCAAATTCTCTCCACTGTATTGTCCGACACACACCGGAAAAAAAATCCAGTTTTTACTTTTTTCAGCTAACTTCTCATTTATTAGCTGAGAGGAATGTTGAATTTGTCTTTACAAATGAGCTGTGGATCAGCCTGTAGATAAGGCTAGCACTGAGAGATAAAAGAAACAATGGGATGGATTCCACTGATTGATGAATGGAAAGAGATAGTTGCCTTTACAAACAAACGGCAGGGCTGCTGATAAATGAAATTGGATATCGAAAGATGAAAGAAGCAACGGGGGGAAACTATGAATTCTAGAAGAATTAAAAATTAAAAGGGAGGGTTATACATTAGAGGGGAATTTCAGGTATCAGGCGTTCCGGGAAGTCTGTGCCTCTCAAGTACCTCAGCCAATGGGAAAAGAGAGAGGGAAATGCGGCCGGGAAAATAGGATAAAAAGGAGGCTGCGTCCTCCAAAAATTTGAGAGATCCCAGGGGAATGTCCCATGGCCTCTCCCTTTATTCGAATAAAGCAAAAAGGACTCCTCTGTTTCCTTTTTGGACATAAACCGCTGGTGTTTGTGGATTAATTTTCCTGACATTTAGCAACATATTGTTAAAAAAAAAAAAAAAAAAAAAAAAAAAAAAAAAAAAAAAGTGATCCAGAAGAGGGCAACATTGACAGCCATTCCAAGACAGGATGAACAAATGCTTTCACATTGACAGAGGATGCTGCGATGTTCTGAGAACAGAAGATAGAATAAAATAAAGGAAGGTGATGTTACAAGACAGAAAAGGGTAAAATAAAAGGAGTACCTGAGACTGGGGGGCGGGGGGGAAGAAAATGGGGAAATATTAATTGCTACACACTAGGTACAAATGCTTTTTACAAGTAATTTATGAGAAGCAAGCTAAAAGCGTCTTACTGCTGCTAGTGATATCATGCTCCAAGCTCTGCTAATAATTCCTATTTCTAGCAATAGTTAAATTGAACTCACTACATTCCAACTATTTTTCTGCTTGTTTAGATGGCAGATCCGTTTGGAACACACCTTAGTATAGCAAATTCTATGCCCAGGTAGGGACCTCTCAGTTCTTCCATAAAACATTTTCTTCTGCATTATGGCAAGCCTTTGTTTTAGCTTGACAGCTTTCTTGAAACTTAAATTTACGCATGTGTCCAAAGACATTTGCAATGTAGGCACATCATATGGAAAGTAAATAACATTCTCGAGAGGGAGTTGCTTTGTTACTGAGGGGATGAAAAGCAAGGCTAGAGCTAGTAGAACTACCCAAGAAATTGGACTTAACGCAGCTTTTACAAGGCTCAAAGTAGCCATACCGAGATGTTTGAGCTAAAAGCCCCAGTTACCAGACTTACAGGCCTAATAGTTATCACCACACCACATTCCCTGGTTGCAGTATTTTTAACAGCAGTGCAGAACGCTACTGAAAATTATTTTTAGGTTGAATTGTTCTCTCCCCTCACTGCCTGTGTAGCTGTTAGAGGCTTCCAGGAGGCTGGGGAAGCAGACTGCTGGTTTCACTTCCAGACAGGTCACTTCCGTGGTCTGCTGGAGGGCACTTTGAAGCCCGTGTCCTTTTCTTGCTCTATTGTATCTGACAACTTTCCTCCCCCACGTCTGTTTTTTAGCGGGCAGCATTTTTGGAGGGCCAGTCAAAGACCTCAGGCTCCGAGAGAATTCGTCTGCTTTGCTCTGTTTATGTGTGCAACAGATGGGAGCAGCAACTAAGTCAAGTAGTAACTTCTGAGCTGCCCAGTTATCAGTAAACCAAAATATTCTTTTGTGACTCTCGCCAGACGAACATATCATCCTATCCGAGTCACACACTGCCCCTCTGGCATTTTCCAGTCAGACAAAGAATTCCTGGCCCCTTCCTTGCATGAACCTCAGCTCTCCACCTTGTTCCAGAAAGAGTTCTAGATCCAAGGCCCAGTGAGCCAGCTACCCTTTGCTGCCCTGAGCAGTATGGAAACAGCCAAGCCCCAGCCCTGCAGCCCTGCCTAACTCGCCTTTGCCTCCCAAACCTGAACCTTTTCCTTGGCTGTGGCAGCCTCACTCATGCAATCCTGAAGACAAAAATCTGATTTGGCAGGTGAGGCCGTTTCTAACGCAAAAGCTTCACCAAGGTTTCTCTTCCAACTTCAGCCTTAAACAGTCCTGTCCTCCTCAGACAGCCCCCACCTCCAGCCTTTAGCTGTAAATACTTACTGCTTTATAGCTAATGCTTGCCACCCCTCAAAATTAAGTCTTTTGATATGCATTTACATCCCTCCCTAACCATGTCCTCATCACCCTTCCCAAACTCAGCCTCATCTCCAGGCCTAGAACCTCTCCCTAGGTGAGGGACTGTCCTCGGGTAGGAGTGCTGACAGACCTGTGCATGAGCCCAGCTGCATAGCCCGTGCTAATCCCAGCCCAGCTCTAGCCTTTAAACCCACTGGGGCTTTGGTACTGGAGGCCCAGTTACAGTAACCCCTGTGGCCGTTCCGCTTCCAGGCCATCTGGGAGTTGTGATCCCCCACCCTACACCACTTTGGTGAGAAATGCATTCCTTTCTTACAATAAAGTTTTCATTTTATGTCTAAATTCAAGCATTCCGAGAAAACGTGTAGCAATTATATCAAGACAGACATGACAGGCACCAACATTAGTCTTTCATTACACACTTTTCATGCCTTCTCTCCACAGATTTCTTTGAGGCAACTCTGACTCCTTTTCTCACAGGCAGCTCCACACAGCACCCACTCCTCCTCTCCTCTGTACGACTGGCTAAACCCCAGCCTGTCCCTTCCCCAGCCACCTGAGCCTGTCTGTCCCACACACAGCATCCTCTCACCTTGTCCATCCCTTGCACGGCCACGTGTCCCTTCCTCCTCGCAGCACAGCCAGCAGGCTCCAGCCCACACTGCAGCAGGCTCTGCACCTCCAGCTGGAGCTGTGCTTAGTGAAACTGGCAGCCAGCTGACCCACGCTTTTATAACAACCAGCCTCACTGGGCAGGCAAGGCTGTTTCCACTCCTTGCTAATCTGTACAGCTGTAACTCGTTGGCAACTAGTGCCTTCTGCACTATCCTTACAAACTATTCTCCTACAGAAATGGACCGGAATTCCGCGGGGATTTTCCGGGGATTCCGGGGGGATTTTCTCGGGAATTCCGGGGGGATTTTGTCGGGGATTCCGGGGGGATTTTCTGGGGGATTCCGGGGGGATTTTATCGGGGATTCCTGGGGGATATTCCCGGGGATTCCGGGGGGATTTTATCGGGGATTCTGGGCATATTTTCTCGCGGATTCCGGGGGGATTTTCTCAGGGATTCCGGGGAGATTTTATCGGGGATTCCGGGGGGATTTTTCCCGGGAAATCCGGGGGGATTTTTCCCCGCGATTCCAGGGGGATTTTCCAGGGGATTCCGGGCATATTTTCTCGGGGATTCCTGGGGGATTTTCCAGGGGATTCCATGGGGATTATCCAGGGGATTCCAGGGGGATTTTATCGGGGATACCTGGGGGATTTTCCAGGGGATTCCTGGGGGATTTTCCCGGGGATTCCGGGGGGATTTTCACGGGGATTCCGGGGGGATTTTCACTGGGATTCCGGGGCGATTTCCTCAGGGAATTCCGGGGGATTTTCTCGGGAATTCCGGGAGGATTTTCCCGGGGATTCCGAGGGGATATTCCCGGGGAATTCCGGGGGGATTTTCTCCGGGATTCCGGGGGGATTTTCCAGGGGTTTCAGCGAGGAATTTCCCGGGGAATTCCCGGTGGATTTTCCAGGGGATTCCGGGTGGATTTTCTCGGGGATTCCGGGGGGATTTTCCCGAGTATTCCGGGGGGAATTTTTCGGGGAGTCCGGAGGGATTTTCCCGGGGTATCCGGGGTGATTTTACGAGGAATTCCGGGGGGATTTTCCCGAGTGTTCCGGGGGGATTTCCTCGGGGATTACGGGATGATTTTCTCTCGGATTTTTTTCCCCAATTTTTCAAGCATTTTTTCCCGCAATTTTCGTGGATTTTTCCCAAATTTTCCCCATTTCTCACTGATTTTTTTCCCCATTTCTCAATGATTTTTGCCCCAATTTATCAAAGATTTTTTTCCCCATTTCTCACTGATGTTTTTCCCCATTTTCCCCCCATTTCTCACTGATTTTTATCCCCCATTTTTCAATGATTTTTCCCCATTTCTCTCTGATTTTTTCCCCATTTCACCATGATGTTTTCCCCATTTCTCACTGATTTTTCCGTTGATTTTTCATGGATTTTTCCACCCATTTTTCGTGGATTTTTTCCCCTTTTTTCCCCATTTCTCACTGATTTTTTCCCCCCATTTATCACTCCTTTTTCCCCATTTTTCCCCATTTCTCACTGATTTTTTCCGCCATTTTTCATGGATGTTTCCCCCAATTTTCATGGATATTTCCTGATTTTCCCCCCCATTTCTCACTGATATTTGCCCCCATTTCTCTCTGAATTATTCCCCCCATTTTTCATGCATTTTCCCGCCCATTAATCACTGATTTTTTCCCCATTTCTCACCGACTTTTCCCCCCATTTCTCACTGATTTTTATCCCCCACTTCTGACTGATTTTTCCCAATTTTTCGTTGATCTTTTTCCCCATTCCTCACCGATTTTTCCCCCATTTCTCTCTGATTTTTCCATCATTTTTCATGGCTTTTCCCCCCCATTTCTCACTGATTTTACCCCATTTCTCACTGATTTTATTAATGTTTGTATTTCTATTTCTAATTATGTTTATATTTATATTTATTATTATTGTTTTGCATGTTTATGTTTATGTTTATATCTATGCAGGTTAACGTTTGTGCATGTTTATGTCTATGTTTATATTTATGCATATTTATTTTTATGCCGGCGAACGCGGACAGGCGTTTTATGTAAACGCCTATCCGCCGGGGTCCTAGAGAGGCCGCCATCTTGAGCGTGTCGGGACTCTCAAAATGGCGGCTCGGGCGGCACCCCGGCTGACCTGCCAAAAATGGCGGCAGAAAGGGCGGGAAAAAATCAGGACCCCGGTGTGTAGGCATAAGATGCCTGATTACATCGCCGACGCCGATCCGCTCGCCGCCAATTTTCCCTGTTGTTTCAGAGCGTGCCGACAACGGCCGCGCGGTCCGCGGTGCCGCGGGCGTGAGGGCGCGGCGGGCGCGGGCAGGCGTTTTATGTAGACGCCTATCCGCCGGGGTCCTAGAGAGGCCGCCATCTTGAGTGTGTCCGCACTCTCAAAATGGCGGCTCGGGCGGCACCCCGCCTGACCTTCCCAAAATGGCGGCAGAAAGGGCGGGAAAAAATCAGGACCCCGGTGTGTAGGCATAAGATGCCTGATTACATCGCCGACGCCCATCTGCTCGCCGCCAATTTTCCCGGATGTTTCAGAGCGTGCCGACAACGGCCGCGCGGTTCGCGGTGCCGCGGGAGTGAGGGCGCCGGCGGGTGCGGGCAGGCGTTTTATGTAGACGCCTATCCGCCGGGGTCCTAGAGAGGCCGCCATCTTGAGCGTGTCGGGACTCTCAAAATGGCGGCTCGGGCGGCACCCCGCCTGACCTTCCCAAAATGGCGGCAGAAAGGGCGGGAAAAAATCAGGACCCCGGTGTGTAGGCATAAGATGCCTGGTTACATCGCCGACGCCGATCCGCTCGCCGACAATTTTCCCGGACGTGTCAGAGCGTGCCGACAACGGCCGCGCGGTCCGCGGTGCCGCGGGCGTGAGGGCGCCGGCGGGCGCGAGCAGGCGTTTTATGTAGACGCCTATCCGCCGGGGTCCTAGAGAGGCCGCCATCTTGAGCGCTGCCGCAGGGCTGGGTCCCGGCCCGCGGGCCCTTCCGCCATCCTGAGAGGGGCACGGTGCAGTACCCGCCTGTGTCCACACGGCGGCAGCACTGCCGCCCAACTCAGCCCGGCACTGCCGCCCTGTCAGGGACAGCCAGAGAAGGGAGAGAGTTCCAAGCACCAGAGTCCCCACCCGTCATAAAATCCTCTCAATGAACGCCCCAAAAAAACCCCGACCCAAACTAAAAATGCCCTGCCTCTGACCAAATGAAAAAAAAAACCCTTTTATATATAGAAATCATCTATTTTTTAATATTTAATTTCTAGTCATAATCTAGACATATTTCATATATTCAATTTAATTGCTATTCTATTTATCATATATACAATATTATTTTATTATTCATTATATACATAGATTTATATTACTAATGTTATTTCTATTTTATCTATATCCATCTATATTTGGAGGTTCATTGTTTTTAATATTATTTCTTTAAAAGCTCTGCCTCTAACCAAATAGAAACAAAAAACTCGATTATTTTAAATTCTATTTGAATATATTTTTTTATTTAGTTTTCATATTTATATCTGTAGATTTATATGTCTATATTGTGTATTCTATATTTATATACTATTTAACGTATTTTTTACTTGTATATTAATATACTATATGCTATTTACATTCTATTATAACATACTATTTAATATAACATATTAAAATCGATAAATTATTTATATTACATACTACATACATATATTTTATATTTATATTTATTTCTATAGATTTATACTTACATATATATATGCATATATAGTTATAATAATTTTATGTCAGTATCTATTTTTGCATATTTGTATATTTTTGCCTATATGATTTATATTATTTATTAAAAACCCTCCTCTAACCAAATAAAAAACAATAAAACATTCCTTTTAAAGTCTAAGTATTTATATATTTCTATTTTCATAACAAAATATAATGTAATGTAATATATTTATATATTGGTTTCTTATATTTGCTTATATATTTTTATTCTTTATCTTTTCTATTTACAGTATCTATTAAAAAACCCTACCTCTATCCAAACACAAACCAATAAAACATTCCTTTTAGACTATATTTAGCTATTTTTTAAGGTTCTGTTTTTCATGCATTCTACACCCACCCCTCCCTCTCAATGTTCTGGCACCCACCATGACCCCCCCCCATGCCCGACTCACCTGCTCCTCCAGCGCAGCCCGGCTCCCTCTCCCAGGGACCTTGGGGTGCCCCAAACCACGTCGGAGCCCCCCTCAGCCTTTTTTCCTCACCCCAAAGAAGGCACAGAACGACTCCAACTGCCCTGGACAGCAGCAGGGCACTTGACTGCAACCCCTCCCATGTGTCCATCCCACAGAAAGTGACTCTGCTGACACCAGAAAAGGGAGGGCAACCCCCACAAGGGCTGAAGTTCCTCCCCAGCCCTGCAGACACAGGGGACAAGGGGCAGAAAGGAGGAGGGGCAGCAGAGAGGACAAGGGAAGAAAATCAACATCAAGGTGCACGATGAAATGGAACCCCCCCTAAAAAAAAAAAAAAGAAGAAGAAAAATGAAAACGAAAAATAACCAAAAAACGAAAAGAAACCCCTGGCATGCTGGATGGGCAGCACAAGAGGGAGGGATTAAAAATGAACAGGGACAGTGTCCTGGTTTTGGGCAAATTTGGGGGAAAACCTCCAGAAGGAGCCCCCAGACAGCAAACCCCACGACTCCTCCCCCCCACCCCACCGGGTTCGGGAAGAATTTCCTCGGAGAAGAGTGGGAGAAAAAAACCTCTTTATTTAACAAGCAAGACACTCCCCAGCACAGGGAAAAAAGACAACACCAGCTGACAAAAAACTCTTTCACCGTTCTGAAGGGATGACGAGTTCAGTCTCTCTGGCGAGTGGTCGCCCAGTTATCAGTCTCTGGCGCTTGGGAATGGCTGCTGCAGGTGACAGAGTGTAGACTCCCGGTGTTTCTTGGGGTTTCCCAGGTCCCCGTCCGGAACAGGTTCAGATGGTATCCAGGAGAGGGAGGGGACGGGGTGGAAGAGAAAACAGTCCAGGGAAAAAGTTGGACTGCCTAGCTGAACTAACTAATAAGAAAAAAGCAAGGGCAAAGCGAAGGAAAGAAAAAGAGGCAGAAGCGAGCAAGCAGGCAAGCAAGCAGGCAAGCAAGCAAGCAAGCAAACCGAGCTAAAACCTCTCCTAAACATAGACCATGGGGGAGGTGAGCCGGCTGATAACAAGACAAAACAAAGCTTCACTCTCAGAGTCAGTCCTGGAAGCACAGGACATAATACCAAACATAATCAGGACACATGATTGGAGATAGAAACACCATAACATCACCCTAGGACAGACAGTGACCGGGACACAAGGATCCCACGGGAAACAACGGCACAGGGAGCACCACAGAGGCACAGAGAAGGACGGAGAAAAGACAGAGAGTGCCAAACACACAGCAAGGACTGAGGGGTACCATGACAAAGAGGGAACCCAGGAGCCAGAGAGGAAGCGAGCACAGCCCGTGCGGGGCGGGCAAAGACGGGCAAGGAGCAGCACAGCCACGGAGACAGAGAGGCACGGCCAGCAGGACAGAGGCTCACCAGGAGAGGGGCACAGCAAGGGAGGAGCACCGGGCAGCGCTCCTTTAGGACAAGAATATTCACACACACAAGCAATTCCCTCATTTGCACCTCATTCTTATTTCACCCCCCCCCCCCCCCCCCCCCCAATAAAAAATTCAGCTCATAGCACAGGCAGCTCTGGCTTTTCCCTGCACAGTATTTCTACCAAGGCCCTGGGCACAGCACGCGGTCGCGAGTCACCTGAATCAATCCTGATTTAACATTTCAAAGCTTCTCCTTCTGGCACTGCACCTTCTCAGACCCGGGCTGCCATGTTCCACTCCCCTCATGGCCACATTCAAGAACAACTGTTGCCATTCTGCAGAGAATTCCCAATATGACTCACGTATTATCAGTGGGCAGAAAACTCTTTGGGCTTCAGTTCCACCTCTCACCTGTTCCACGTGGAGGGAGGACAGGCATTAGTCACACATCACAGCAGCAGTGATGGATCAAGGCTTTTTTTTTTTTTTTTTTTTTTTTTGATTGAATAAAAGGGTAAGAAAAAACAAACCAGGTCTCATACAAATGTCTTGAAACACCATTAAAGCTTTTTAAACCCAAGGAGACCATCGTGATTCCTGACTTCAGTCTTCTATCCATACTGGTTTTGGCATCATGAAATCAATCAGAGTCTTTTAAGAAATACTAAATCATCATGACTAAACCCCGGGCTCCTGGTCATTTGCACTTACAGCCCCTTGTAGGAAGCTCTCCAGCCTTTTTTTCCCATCCTACGTTGGACAGAGGATGGCTGTGAACCGCACGCCTCCACACAAACAGTCCTGCCGGTTCCTCAAAAAGTTTAAAATGCCTGTGATAAAAATGATAGAAAGTAATACTGCCTCTCACACTGTGCAAGAAATGGGAAGTTGGACTTTCAATGTCCCACTGAGAGATGCCGAATAAAAGCTTCCCCATGAGCTCGCACAGAGTAGTAACATTTCTTGGACGAAACTAAACTAAGATTTTTTTTTTGACCAAACAAGATAGGTCTGTATGAGAACAGCTCAGGAGGCTTTCAGGGCTCGCAGTGATGCTGGCAGAGCACAGAACGTTAAAGATGAAGTCTTAACTCCCTGAATTAATGCCCTGTGGTAGCCAAATCTTTTTGCAAAGACACATAAGACTTGCTTCTCCTTGTTTCCGAGTTCCCAAGCCGTCCTGTAATTCCTCACCTGCACTAGTGCAGACCAATCTGCCGTGGGCAAGGAACAGATCCGGCTCCTGAGCTCCAAGCCACGTGTCCCCGATGGAAACCCAAGTCAGGAATACAAAAACACCTGTGGAAGAAAGACGAGAGAAAAATCAGAAGACACAGATATTCTTCTATTCCCACACAGAAATACCGAGCCAAGCTGTTTACCTCTGGGACTCTGTTTTAAAACAGCTCCCCAGCTCTGTTCCTAGATGGAAAACGTGGAGTGGCTTTGCCCGTGCAAAGCCAATGAGCCTCCTCACAAGAAGGAACAAACCAGTTTCCTGCTAAATCAGACACCTGGAAATCTCACCTGTCACATGCTGTCATGGACCAGCAAGAGGGATCAGCATCCAGGCCCACGTGGACTTGTTCATTCCTGGCTTCTAATGCAGCAGGGACAACAGCACTGAAGGGAAATGATCACGTCTTCATTTAAAGAGAACCCAACTTCTTCATCAAAGCCATCACTGTCCTCGAGCAGGACATCCACCATATCCAGGACATCTAATCAGTGAAGAAAAACATCAAAGCAAGAATCCAGACTAACAGGAAAAACAACAGACGTAGAATGCAACACTCCAGGAATACAAGGCATCTTTTTAATTCTTTTTAATTAAAAAAAAAAATAAAAAATAAAAAAAAGGATGAAAGCCACATTTGTCACGCAATACAACTTTAAGTGCAACCCCTAAATTACAGCTGAACCTTCACTCTGCCTTTCAATGCTGCTGTCCAGCACGGAGCAGCTGTGGCTGCTCCTGGATCCCTGGATGTGTCCAAAGCCAGGCTGGACACTGGGGCTTGGAGCAGCCCGGGCTACTGAAAGGTGTCCCTGTTCATGGCAGGGCTGGAACTGGATGAGATTTAAGGAGCCTTGCCGGCCAAACCACTCTGGGATTCCATGACTCTGTCAACAGTCCCAGGCAGAAGGGCTAGATTTCCATTTGAGTTCAAAAACGCTGCTGCAAGAGCATGAAGAGAGATTTCAAATACCGTTCAAGTGGCACAGCCACGGCAGAAATGACTTTCAGAGGTAAAGCGGCAACTTGGCAATTCCACTTCGACTTCTGATACCAAGAACACGTGGAGAGCTGAATCCTGGAGGGCCCTTACTTAACAGGATTGCCAGAGTTATCCATCCCCAGTTTGCTGATTAGGGCTAGAAAGTGTATCCCCAAGTCATGGAGTTGGGATGTTGACAGGTTACCACATACCATCAATGTGAGAGACGGGGATGCTGATGTTATCAGAGTCCTGTTTAAACAGAGCCACCTGGAGCGTGCTGGCTGCCTGAACCAGGTCTGCTGCCTTGTCAGTGTAGGGACAGGGGTTGGTCACCAGCTTCAGCAGGATCTGTCAGCAAAGGTGGGGAGAAAGGTAAGTGCACCTGCTGGCTGGCAAGTGCAGGGGAACCACACGGTACTGAGAACGACCACGTGCTGAAAGCTGGGCAGCTTTTATGAGGACAACTTCCATAGCACTTCTGCAGGATTCTGTCTACAGTTCCTGCTCTACAGGCCACACTGATGGAAAAACAAAAACCCACCACAACTTGGCACCTAGACTGCGACCACACACCGAGTACCTGGGCAGACCACAGTGGAGGCAAAGCACTGGGCATTCAACATCCTGAAGAGTAAACAGCAAGTGTCACCTTTCCTTGTCAAGGACCACCATCTACTGAGCTCTGATAATGTCGGCACCTAAAGAGGAGATCAAAGCTACCCACACCTACACCACTCTACCCTTACACCGACAATGCTGTAATAACAGCTGATCTCTTTGGATTTCATTTTCCTACAAATCATTTGGCTGCCCTCCCACTGAACACAAGAAGGATGCCACCTCCGTATAAAGAATCCCAAACAAGGCTTTTCTCAGAATTCATTCGCTGGTCTTTGACAGGTTTCTCAACAATAGCAACAAGACCTCCAGTTTCCACTAACACTATTCTTTGCATTTTTTTATCCAGCTGATTTGAACACCGTTACCTTTTCCAAAAACTGAATCACTGCTTCCTTCTGGTCTTCTTTTGTATTATCCAAGTGCTCCAGCCAAATTGAAAGCTCCTTCCACGTGTACTCAAACGCTCCACTGTCACGTAAAACCTGTCCAGGAAACAAAGGAGGAGGTGTGTAAATAAACCTCAAAACACCTAAAATACAAAACCCCGAGGGATGCAGATCTTTTTCTATAGTTACCTTCATGCTTCCTTCTTTTAGGAACGAAAAGAAGAGCAGGTTGATGAGGAGTCGTATCTGCCGCTCTCCTCACCCTCAGTTCAAGAGGCTCACTAGGGGGACTTCAGCTGCATAGTGGACAATAAAAATCCTACTTCTGTAATTTTTGGAAAGCAGGTTATACTGCTTTCAGAGGGCGGTACAGCTTTCTATCATCACAGGCAGTTAAAAAAAAAAGAAAAAAGCACCTTCAAAATAGCCTGTAGGGGAGTTTTAGAAAACTACCGATGAAACAGAGGAAAATCATTGCTAAATTAAACCTGAATCAGGCTACTTGTACTTAAAGCAATCAGGCAGAGGGATGAACAGTCACATAAATGAGCAGTGGGCTGTGACCACAGCAAGGTCCAGAGAGAAGTGCAAGTTGCTGGGGGTGGTGAGGAAGACAGCAAGTCACACACCCTAGAGACAGGCTTTGACGTGCCTAGAAACTTCCCCCCGCTTTCCTGCTCTCCAAATTCAGGCCCTGACTGCGAGCACCCAAACTCGGTGACCCCGAGCTCCAGCTCTACAAGCAAGAAAGGAGGAGGGAGAAGAGGAAGGAATCCGAGTGACACCAGGGTTCAGCTCCCTCCCCCTAAGGCCCAGCAAGAGAGGAAACCTTGCCCAGCTTCCCGACCCTGGCACCTACGTTGGACGACTGCAATTACACAGGATGAATCTGTGCCTTTGCTCCTCTCCACACATCAAATACAAGGAAGCCATCACAACTCATTTGTTCTACAGTTACTCCGTGTACAACACCAGCAGCTCTAAAAATAACTGCTGCTCACATCAGTCTGACAGGGGAATTCATTTAAAGCAAGAAAACATGAAGGAAAAAGGATTCATTATAATATAAGCGACTATTTTTGGCAGGGTCTGGAAACAGAAATGCACCTGCAGCTCTCACAAAACCGGGCAGGAACAGAATGTGAAATCCAAAAACGAGCCTTCAGTTACATGGCACTGTGCAGAAAAGTAAGTCCTTACCATCTATTCTTAGCAGCCTTTCTGCTGACGGAACTGCCCCAACTTCCCTGTTCCTGCTTTCCCTTCAGAGAAAATGCAAAGGACTGAAGTGGAAAGTGGACACAGGAACAAGTCAAGCAGTCCATGTTCCCACCTGGCAAAAGAATCCAAAACCATCAGAAAAACGGCACATTTTGAGCAGCTTTCGGTTGAGACATTCATTGCTGGGAGACCAAGTGAACCTGCCTTTAATCCCTTGCAAGGATCAAGGGCAACTAAACCCGAATTCAGTCACTGTAACTGGATTTTTTCTTGGCAGGACAGTCTGGTTGCATTTATTCCTTATTCCTAGGGGTAAATCTCTACCCCTCCTTAGGTAACTAAAGGATGTCCTCTTTGAATAAGGTGCTAAAAACAGCAGCCTCTGGTGTCTGGTGGACTTCGAGCTGGCCAGCTTTTTCTCAAAAGTCAAATAACTAATTTAAATATGCAGAGGGGGATGCTAATTTTCAAGACAAAAAGTACTCCTTGCATCAAAGCTGGGATCAGACAATAACAGAGAGGACTACTCTGCAGGGCCAGAGGAAACCGGAGAAGACTTATGAAAGGCTAGAGTGCTGAAGTACAGATTAAAGAAACGCTGATAAAAAGTAAAAATCCAAAGCAATATCTTCTTGATCAATGTCAAGACCTTTGCAGGCACCAACTGCACTGATTTATTACAGTATCAGAATTCATTCAGCCTCGGGGGGGTGCGTAAACACGACAGACATTTTCTTTGCTCTTTCATCAACTGCTGCAGTGAAGTCCGTTCACAGCATTGATTTCTGTCAAATATTTCGTTACTAGCCGGTTATCTGACAGCAAATTTCAACAAGAGGCACAGGAAAGGAGACTGGTGACCACACAATCCTGCAGCAAAGGTAACTGCTTCAAGAAAAAATCGTACAATCCTGAAATTTCAGGCCAGTGGGATAGAGTGAATATCCTGATATTTCAATTCCAAAGCTTACCTTAATGGTCTCGGGCTCCGGGGCTTGGAGGGGGGGTCGGTTCGGAAGGGCCGCCTCCGGAGGAGGGGATCCCGGGGGGAGTCAGGGGCCCGGGGAGGGGGGCGAGGCGGAGGGAGAGGAAAAAGAGGAAGATGAGGAGGAGGAAGAAGGGGGAGAGGGTTTGAGAGGAGGGGAAGCCCAAATCCGTGCTGTGTGCGGAGCTCCGACAGCACGCTGCAGCCCGCAGCTCAGTGTGAGCACGGGGCAGAGGAGGCGATTTCTGGGCATTCAATCACCCTGAGGCGGGCCCGGCACCGCCCCTGCAGCACCGTCCCCAGCACAGCTCGGTACCGCTCCGGGATCACCCGGCCCCGCCCCCGGTGCCGCCCGGGACCACTGGGGACCGCCCCTAAAGCACCGCCCCGGCCCCGCCCGGTCCCGTCCCCGGGACCTCCGTGCCCCGCCTCGCCAAGCCCCGGCTCCGTCCCGAGCCTGCCCGGGCTGCGCCGGGACCATCGCTGGCGGCCCCGCCCCTCTTCCCCGGGCCGAAGCGGGCTGAAGGAGATGTCCGCACGATTGGAAACGCCGCCGAAAATCGCACCCGTGGGATCGGTGTCGGCGTCGTGCGCAGGCATCCCACTAGAGCGAGCGGGCTCCTTGCTGTGCCACCCTCCTTTTGCAGCCAGAGTTAGAAGGTCGGGGAGCGACACCCGAGCCGCCATCTTGGGAGAGGCAGGCGCGCAGTACCGCGCTCTGCCCACAGGGTGGCGCTTGGGAGACAGGCAAGGGATGGAATCAAGGAGTGTCCCAATCCTTGAGGAAATCCCCCTGAATGAACGCCCCAAAAAACCGCGACCAGAACTGAGAAACCTCCTGCCTCTGTATGAGTGCAAAGGGTGTGCAAGGAGTGTGCAAATAGTGTGCATTAGCAATCGATCGGCAGGCATTGGCAATCGATCGCCGATATAATCGATCGGCAGGCATTGGCAATCGTTCGCCGATCTAATCGATCGGCAGGCGCGATCAATCGATCGCCGATCTAATCGATCGGCAGGCATTGGCAATCGATCGCCGATCTAATCGATCGGCAGGCATTGGCAATCGATCGCCGATCTAATCGATCGGCAGGCATTAGCAATCGATCGCCGATCTAATCGATCGGCAGGCGCGATCAATCGATCGCCGATCTAATCGATCGGCAGGCGCGATCAATCGATCGCCGATATAATCGATCGGCAGGCATTGGCAATCGTTCGCCGATCTAATCGATCGGCAGGCATTGGCAATCGATCGCCGATCTAATCGATCGGCAGGCATTAGCAATCGATCGCCGATCTAATCGATCGGCAGGCATTGGCAATCGATCGCCGATCTAATCGATCGGCAGGCATTGGCAATCGATCGCCGATCTAATCGATCGGCAGGCGCGATCAATCGATCGCCGATCTAATCGATCGGCAGGCGCGATCAATCGATCGCCGATCTAATCGATCGGCAGGCATTAGCAATCGATCGCCGATCTAATCGATCGGCAGGCATTGGCAATCGATCGCCGATCTAATCGATCGGCAGGCATTAGCAATCGATCGCCGATCTAATCGATCGGCAGGCGCGATCAATCGATCGCCGATCTAATCGATCGGCAGGCGCGATCAATCGATCGCCGATCTAATCGATCGGTACTCGCGATCAATCGATCGCCGATGTAATCGATCGGTAGTTGCGATCAATCGATCACCGATGTAATCCATAGGCATGCATTAGTTATCGATCACCGATCTGATTTTTCCCGCCATTTTTCATTGATTTTTTTCCCCATTTCTCACTGATATTTACGGCCCATTTTTCATGCATTTTTCCCCCATTTCTCACCGATTTGTTTCCCCCGCAATTTTCGTGGATTTTTTCCCAATTTTTCCCCATTTCTCACTAAATTTTTTCCCCCAATTTCTCAATGATTTTTTTTCCCCAATTTATCAAAGATTTTTTCCACATTTCTCACCGATTTTTTCCCCATTTCTGACTGATTTTTTCGACCCATTTCTGACTGATTTTTCCCCATTTCTCTCTGATTTTTTTCCCCATTTCTCACTGATTTTTTCCACCCATTTCTCATTGATTTTTTCCCCATTTTTCCCCCATTACTCACTGATTTTTTCCCCCCATTTCTCACTGAATATTCCCCCATTTTTCATCGACTATTCCCCCATTTACCACTGATTTTTCCCCCATTTCTCGCTGATTTTGTCCTCAATTTTCGCCGATTTCTCATTGATTTTTTTCCGTTTCTCACTGATTATTTCCCTCATTTTTCATGGATTTTTTCCCCATTTTTCCCCATTTCTCACTGATTTTTTCCCCCATTTTTCATGGATGTTTCCCCCAATTTTCATGGATATTTCCTGATTTTCCCCCCCATTTATCACTGATATTTGCCCCCATTTCTCTCTGAATTTTTCCCCCCATTTTTCATGCATTTTCCCACCCATTAATCACTGATTTTTTCCCCAATTCTCACCGACTTTCCCCCCCATTTCTCACTGATTTTACCCCATTTCTCACTGATTTTTTTAATGTTTGTATTTCTATTTCTATTTATGTTTATATTTATATTTATTGTTATTGTCTTGCATGTTTATGTTTATGTTTATATGTTTATGTTTACGTTTGTGCATGTTTGTGTCTATGTTTATATTTATGCATATCAAGGTATCCTTTAAAAACAACGCCCCACCAAAAACAAAAACAACACAAAACGCCATTCAAGAACTCCCTTATCAACACCTGAATGAAAAAACAGGGCATTAGATAAATAGACCATAGCCCTTATCATACACCATCTACAAACAAAATAAAGCTATACCATACATCCTCGAAAACCACCTTCAAAGCACGACATTAGAAAAAAAAACTTTCCAGAATTAAAAGCTGTATCTAACAAAAGCCGTCTGATAAAATTAACAACCAAGCCCCCACCATCAGAGCTGCCCCTACTAAACTCCCCATCGTACATATGAAAAATCAGTTTTAAAAACCTACTTCAATTCATTCTGCCTCAAATACAAAGCCATCCAGAAAGTTACCTTCACTCAAAAACAAAAGCGCACGTAGTAAATAACATTAAAAAATAAATCAGCACACTACACACCACAAGCATAAAATATTGAATTAA
>NW_028276176.1:0-41325 GCF_052056855.1 Sturnus vulgaris
TAAGAACGAAGCCGCTTGCGAGCGGCGCAGTGCAGCGAAGAGCTCTCCGAATTCGCCGCTAGCTCCACGGTCCTTCTCAGCTGCGAGTAGCAGCGCTCGCAGTACACAGAGCTTCGCAAGGCCCGAAGACCCGGAGGGAAGTATCGCACACGAAAATGTGCCAGGACAGAGACGTGTTCTACGTTGTCCCTTCTCGTCATGCAGTTTGTGCCTCTGCTGCTTCTGCTGTAGGTAATCGCTCCTTGAAAGACGAGCGAGAGCGTCCTTCCGGGTGCATTGCACTGAGTCGAGTGCTCGCTCGGGACTTTGCTCTCGGGGCCAAGGCAAGAGGGCGTGCTTGCCCGCAGAACTGAGAACACGCTGTTGGGCAGAGCTGCAACTGACCGCTGGAGTTCAGCTCTCGCCGGACGGCAGAAGGCGAAGAACGAAGCCGCTTGCGAGCGGTGCAGTGCAGCGAAGAGCTCTCCGAATTCGCCGCTAGCTCCACGGTCCTTCTCAGCTGCGAGTAGCAGCGCTCGCAGTACACAGAGCTTCGCAAGGCCCGAAGACCCGGAGGGAAGTATCGCACACGAAAATGTGCCAGGACAGAGACGTGTTCTACGTTGTCCCTTCTCGTCATGCAGTTTGTGCCTCTGCTGCTTCTGCTGTAGGTAATCGCTCCTTGAAAGACGAGCGAGAGCGTCCTTCCGGGTGCATTGCACTGAGTCGAGTGCTCGCTCGGGACTTTGCTCTCGGGGCCAAGGCAAGAGGGCGTGCTTGCCCGCAGAACTGAGAACACGCTGTTGGGCAGAGCTGCACCTGACCGCTGGAGTTCAGCTCTCGCCGGACGGCAGAAGGCGAAGAACGAAGCCGCTTGCGAGCGGCGCAGTGCAGCGAAGAGCTCTCCGAATTCGCCGCTAGCTCCACGGTCCTTCTCAGCTGCGAGTAGCAGCGCTCGCAGTACACAGAGCTTCGCAAGGCCCGAAGACCCGGAGGGAAGTATCGCACACGAAAATGTGCCAGGACAGAGACGTGTTCTACGTTGTCCCTTCTCGTCATGCAGTTTGTGCCTCTGCTGCTTCTGCTGTTAGGAATCGCTCCTTGAAAGGCGAGCGAGAGCGTCCTTCCGGGTGCATTGCACTGAGTCGAGTGCTCGCTCGGGACTTTGCTCTCGGGGCCAAGGCAAGAGGGCGTGCTTGCCCGCAGAACTGAGAACACGCTGTTGGGCAGAGCTGCACCTGACCGCTGGAGTTCAGCTCTCGCCGGACGGCAGAAGGCGAAGAACGAAGCCGCTTGCGAGCGGCGCAGTGCAGCGAAGAGCTCTCCGAATTCGCCGCTAGCTCCACGGTCCTTCTCAGCTGCGAGTAGCAGCGCTCGCAGTACACAGAGCTTCGCAAGGCCCGAAGACCCGGAGGGAAGTATCGCACACGAAAATGTGCCAGGACAGAGACGTGTTCTACGTTGTCCCTTCTCGTCATGCAGTTTGTGCCTCTGCTGCTTCTGCTGTTAGGAATCGCTCCTTGAAAGGCGAGCGAGAGCGTCCTTCCGGGTGCATTGCACTGAGTCGAGTGCTCGCTCGGGACTTTGCTCTCGGGGCCAAGGCAAGAGGGCGTGCTTGCCCGCAGAACTGAGAACACGCTGTTGGGCAGAGCTGCAACTGACCGCTGGAGTTCAGCTCTCGCCGGACGGCAGAAGGCGAAGAACGAAGCCGCTTGCGAGCGGCGCAGTGCAGCGAAGAGCTCTCCGAATTCGCCGCTAGCTCCACGGTCCTTCTCAGCTGCGAGTAGCAGCGCTCGCAGTACACAGAGCTTCGCAAGGCCCGAAGACCCGGAGGGAAGTATCGCACACGAAAATGTGCCAGGACAGAGACGTGTTCTACGTTGTCCCTTCTCGTCATGCAGTTTGTGCCTCTGCTGCTTCTGCTGTAGGTAATCGCTCCTTGAAAGGCGAGCGAGAGCGTCCTTCCGGGTGCATTGCACTGAGTCGAGTGCTCGCTCGGGACTTTGCTCTCGGGGCCAAGGCAAGAGGGCGTGCTTGCCCGCAGAACTGAGAACACGCTGTTGGGCAGAGCTGCAACTGACCGCTGGAGTTCAGCTCTCGCCGGACGGCAGAAGGCGAAGAACGAAGCCGCTTGCGAGCGGCGCAGTGCAGCGAAGAGCTCTCCGAATTCGCCGCTAGCTCCACGGTCCTTCTCAGCTGCGAGTAGCAGCGCTCGCAGTACACAGAGCTTCGCAAGGCCCGAAGACCCGGAGGGAAGTATCGCACACGAAAATGTGCCAGGACAGAGACGTGTTCTACGTTGTCCCTTCTCGTCATGCAGTTTGTGCCTCTGCTGCTTCTGCTGTTAGGAATCGCTCCTTGAAAGACGAGCGAGAGCGTCCTTCCGGGTGCATTGCACTGAGTCGAGTGCTCGCTCGGGACTTTGCACTCGGGGCCAAGGCAAGAGGGCGTGCTTGCCCGCAGAACTGAGAACACGCTGATGGGCAGAGCTGCAACTGACCGCTGGAGTTCAGCTCTCGGCGGACGGCAGAAGGCGAAGAACGAAGCCGCTTGCGAGCGGCGCAGTGCAGCGAAGAGCTCTCCGAATTCGCCGCTAGCTCCACGGTCCTTCTCAGCTGCGAGTAGCAGCGCTCGCAGTACACAGAGCTTCGCAAGGCCCGAAGACCCGGAGGGAAGTATCGCACACGAAAATGTGCCAGGACAGAGACGTGTTCTACGTTGTCCCTTCTCGTCATGCAGTTTGTGCCTCTGCTGCTTCTGCTGTTAGGAATCGCTCCTTGAAAGACGAGCGAGAGCGTCCTTCCGGGTGCATTGCACTGAGTCGAGTGCTCGCTCGGGGACTTTGCTCTCGGGGCCAAGGCAAGAGGGCGTGCTTGCCCGCAGAACTGAGAACACGCTGTTGGGCAGAGCTGCAACTGACCGCTGGAGTTCAGCTCTCGCCGGACGGCAGAAGGCGAAGAACGAAGCCGCTTGCGAGCGGCGCAGTGCAGCGAAGAGCTCTCCGAATTCGCCGCTAGCTCCACGGTCCTTCTCAGCTGCGAGTAGCAGCGCTCGCAGTACACAGAGCTTCGCAAGGCCCGAAGACCCGGAGGGAAGTATCGCACACGAAAATGTGCCAGGACAGAGACGTGTTCTACGTTGTCCCTTCTCGTCATGCAGTTTGTGCCTCTGCTGCTTCTGCTGTTAGGAATCGCTCCTTGAAAGACGAGCGAGAGCGTCCCTTCCGGGTGCATTGCACTGAGTCGAGTGCTCGCTCGGGACTTTGCTCTCGGGGCCAAGGCAAGAGGGCGTGCTTGCCCGCAGAACTGAGAACACGCTGTTGGGCAGAGCTGCACCTGACCGCTGGAGTTCAGCTCTCGGCGGACGGCAGAAGGCGAAGAACGAAGCCGCTTGCGAGCGGCGCAGTGCAGCGAAGAGCTCTCCGAATTCGCCGCTAGCTCCACGGTCCTTCTCAGCTGCGAGTAGCAGCGCTCGCAGTACACAGAGCTTCGCAAGGCCCGAAGACCCGGAGGGAAGTATCGCACACGAAAATGTGCCAGGACAGAGACGTGTTCTACGTTGTCCCTTCTCGTCATGCAGTTTGTGCCTCTGCTGCTTCTGCTGTTAGGAATCGCTCCTTGAAAGGCGAGCGAGAGCGTCCTTCCGGGTGCATTGCACTGAGTCGAGTGCTCGCTCGGGACTTTGCTCTCGGGGCCAAGGCAAGAGGGCGTGCTTGCCCGCAGAACTGAGAACACGCTGTTGGGCAGAGCTGCAACTGACCGCTGGAGTTCAGCTCTCGCCGGACGGCAGAAGGCGAAGAACGAAGCCGCTTGCGAGCGGCGCAGTGCAGCGAAGAGCTCTCCGAATTCGCCGCTAGCTCCACGGTCCTTCTCAGCTGCGAGTAGCAGCGCTCGCAGTACACAGAGCTTCGCAAGGCCCGAAGACCCGGAGGGAAGTATCGCACACGAAAATGTGCCAGGACAGAGATGTGTTCTACGTTGTCCCTTCCCGTCATGCAGTTTGTGCCTCTGCTGCTTCTGCTGTAGGTAATCGCTCCTTGAAAGGCGAGCGAGAGCGTCCTTCCGGGTGCATTGCACTGAGTCGAGTGCTCGCTCGGGACTTTGCACTCGGGGCCAAGGCAAGAGGGCGTGCTTGCCCGCAGAATTGAGAACACGCTGATGGGCAGAGCTGCAACTGACCGCTGGAGTTCAGCTCTCGGCGGACGGCAGAAGGCGAAGAACGAAGCCGCTTGCGAGCGGCGCAGTGCAGCGAAGAGCTCTCCAAATTCGCCGCTAGCTCCACGGTCCTTCTCAGCTGCGAGTAGCAGCGCTCGCAGTACACAGAGCTTCGCAAGGCCCGATGACCCGGAGGGAAGTATCGCACACGAAAATGTGCCAGGACAGAGACGTGTTCTACGTTGTCCCTTCTCGTCATGCAGTTTGTGCCTCTGCTGCTTCTGCTGTTAGGAATCGCTCCTTGAAAGACGAGCGAGAGCGTCCTTCCGGGTGCATTGCACTGAGTCGAGTGCTCGCTCGGGACTTTGCTCTCGGGGCCAAGGCAAGAGGGCGTGCTTGCCCGCAGAACTGAGAACACGCTGTTGGGCAGAGCTGCAACTGACCGCTGGAGTTCAGCTCTCGCCGGACGGCAGAAGGCGAAGAACGAAGCCGCTTGCGAGCGGCGCAGTGCAGCGAAGAGCTCTCCGAATTCGCCGCTAGCTCCACGGTCCTTCTCAGCTGCGAGTAGCAGCGCTCGCAGTACACAGAGCTTCGCAAGGCCCGAAGACCCGGAGGCAAGTATCGCACACGAAAATGTGCCAGGACAGAGACGTGTTCTACGTTGTCCCTTCTCGTCATGCAGTTTGTGCCTCTGCTGCTTCTGCTGTTAGGAATCGCTCCTTGAAAGACGAGCGAGAGCGTCCTTCCGGGTGCATTGCACTGAGTCGAGTGCTCGCTCGGGACTTTGCTCTCGGGGCCAAGGCAAGAGGGCGTGCTTGCCCGCAGAACTGAGAACACGCTGTTGGGCAGAGCTGCAACTGACCGCTGGAGTTCAGCTCTCGCCGGACGGCAGAAGGCGAAGAACGAAGCCGCTTGCGAGCGGCGCAGTGCAGCGAAGAGCTCTCCGAATTCGCCGCTAGCTCCACGGTCCTTCTCAGCTGCGAGTAGCAGCGCTCGCAGTACACAGAGCTTCGCAAGGCCCGAAGACCCGGAGGGAAGTATCGCACACGAAAATGTGCCAGGACAGAGACGTGTTCTACGTTGTCCCTTCTCGTCATGCAGTTTGTGCCTCTGCTGCTTCTGCTGTTAGGAATCGCTCCTTGAAAGACGAGCGAGAGCGTCCTTCCGGGTGCATTGCACTGAGTCGAGTGCTCGCTCGGGGCTTTGCTCTCGGGGCCAAGGCAAGAGGGCGTGCTTGCCCGCAGAACTGAGAACACGCTGTTGGGCAGAGCTGCAACTGACCGCTGGAGTTCAGCTCTCGCCGGACGGCAGAAGGCGAAGAACGAAGCCGCTTGCGAGCGGCGCAGTGCAGCGAAGAGCTCTCCGAATTCGCCGCTAGCTCCACCGTCCTTCTCAGCTGCGAGTAGCAGCGCTCGCAGTACACAGAGCTTCGCAAGGCCCGAAGACCCGGAGGGAAGTATCGCACACGAAAATGTGCCAGGACAGAGACGTGTTCTACGTTGTCCCTTCTCGTCATGCAGTTTGTGCCTCTGCTGCTTCTGCTGTAGGGAATCGCTCCTTGAAAGACGAGCGAGAGCGTCCTTCCGGGTGCATTGCACTGAGTCGAGTGCTCGCTCGGGACTTTGCTCTCGGGGCCAAGGCAAGAGGGCGTGCTTGCCCGCAGAACTGAGAACACGCTGTTGGGCAGAGCTGCAACTGACCGCTGGAGTTCAGCTCTCGCCGGACGGCAGAAGGCGAAGAACGAAGCCGCTTGCGAGCGGCGCAGTGCAGCGAAGAGCTCTCCGAATTCGCCGCTAGCTCCACGGTCCTTCTCAGCTGCGAGTAGCAGCGCTCGCAGTACACAGAGCTTCGCAAGGCCCGAAGACCCGGAGGGAAGTATCGCACACGAAAATGTGCCAGGACAGAGACGTGTTCTACGTTGTCCCTTCTCGTCATGCAGTTTGTGCCTCTGCTGCTTCTGCTGTTAGGAATCGCTCCTTGAAAGACGAGCGAGAGCGTCCTTCCGGGTGCATTGCACTGAGTCGAGTGCTCGCTCGGGACTTTGCATTCGGGGCCAAGGCAAGAGGGCGTGCTTGCCCGCAGAACTGAGAACACGCTGTTGGGCAGAGCTGCACCTGACCGCTGGAGTTCAGCTCTCGCCGGACGGCAGAAGGCGAAGAACGAAGCCGCTTGCGAGCGGCGCAGTGCAGCGAAGAGCTCTCCGAATTCGCCGCTAGCTCCACGGTCCTTCTCAGCTGCGAGTAGCAGCGCTCGCAGTACACAGAGCTTCGCAAGGCCCGAAGACCCGGAGGCAAGTATCGCACACGAAAATGTGCCAGGACAGAGACGTGTTCTACGTTGTCCCTTCTCGTCATGCAGTTTGTGCCTCTGCTGCTTCTGCTGTTAGGAATCGCTCCTTGAAAGACGAGCGAGAGCGTCCTTCCGGGTGCATTGCACTGAGTCGAGTGCTCGCTCGGGACTTTGCTCTCGGGGCCAAGGCAAGAGGGCGTGCTTGCCCGCAGAACTGAGAACACGCTGTTGGGCAGAGCTGCAACTGACCGCTGGAGTTCAGCCCTCGCCGGACGGCAGAAGGCGAAGAACAAAGCCGCTTTCGAGCGGCGCAGTGCAGCGAAGAGCTCTCCGAATTCGCCGCTAGCTCCACGGTCCTTCTCAGCTGCGAGTAGCAGCGCTCGCAGTACACAGAGCTTCGCAAGGCCCGAAGACCCGGAGGGAAGTATCGCACACGAAAATGTGCCAGGACAGAGACGTGTTCTACGTTGTCCCTTCTCGTCATGCAGTTTGTGCCTCTGCTGCTTCTGCTGTTAGGAATCGCTCCTTGAAAGACGAGCGAGAGCGTCCTTCCGGGTGCATTGCACTGAGTCGAGTGCTCGCTCGGGACTTTGCTCTCGGGGCCAAGGCAAGAGGGCGTGCTTGCCCGCAGAACTGAGAACACGCTGTTGGGCAGAGCTGCAACTGACCGCTGGAGTTCAGCTCTCGCCGGACGGCAGAAGGCGAAGAACGAAGCCGCTTGCGAGCGGCGCAGTGCAGCGAAGAGCTCTCCGAATTCGCCGCTAGCTCCACGGTCCTTCTCAGCTGCGAGTAGCAGCGCTCGCAGTACACAGAGCTTCGCAAGGCCCGAAGACCCGGAGGGAAGTATCGCACACGAAAATGTGCCAGGACAGAGACGTGTTCTACGTTGTCCCTTCTCGTCATGCAGTTTGTGCCTCTGCTGCTTCTGCTGTTAGGAATCGCTCCTTGAAAGACGAGCGAGAGCGTCCTTCCGGGTGCATTGCACTGAGTCGAGTGCTCGCTCGGGACTTTGCTCTCGGGGCCAAGGCAAGAGGGCGTGCTTGCCCGCAGAACTGAGAACACGCTGTTGGGCAGAGCTGCAACTGACCGCTGGAGTTCAGCTCTCGCCGGACGGCAGAAGGCGAAGAACGAAGCCGCTTGCGAGCGGCGCAGTGCAGCGAAGAGCTCTCCGAATTCGCCGCTAGCTCCACGGTCCTTCTCAGCTGCGAGTAGCAGCGCTCGCAGTACACAGAGCTTCGCAAGGCCCGAAGACCCGGAGGGAAGTATCGCACACGAAAATGTGCCAGGACAGAGATGTGTTCTACGTTGTCCCTTCCCGTCATGCAGTTTGTGCCTCTGCTGCTTCTGCTGTAGGTAATCGCTCCTTGAAAGGCGAGCGAGAGCGTCCTTCGGGTGCATTGCACTGAGTCGAGTGCTCGCTCGGGACTTTGCACTCGGGGCCAAGGCAAGAGGGCGTGCTTGCCCGCAGAATTGAGAACACGCTGATGGGCAGAGCTGCAACTGACCGCTGGAGTTCAGCTCTCGGCGGACGGCAGAAGGCGAAGAACGAAGCCGCTTGCGAGCGGCGCAGTGCAGCGAAGAGCTCTCCAAATTCGCCGCTAGCTCCACGGTCCTTCTCAGCTGCGAGTAGCAGCGCTCGCAGTACACAGAGCTTCGCAAGGCCCGATGACCCGGAGGGAAGTATCGCACACGAAAATGTGCCAGGACAGAGACGTGTTCTACGTTGTCCCTTCTCGTCATGCAGTTTGTGCCTCTGCTGCTTCTGCTGTTAGGAATCGCTCCTTGAAAGACGAGCGAGAGCGTCCTTCCGGGTGCATTGCACTGAGTCGAGTGCTCGCTCGGGACTTTGCTCTCGGGGCCAAGGCAAGAGGGCGTGCTTGCCCGCAGAACTGAGAACACGCTGTTGGGCAGAGCTGCAACTGACCGCTGGAGTTCAGCTCTCGCCGGACGGCAGAAGGCGAAGAACGAAGCCGCTTGCGAGCGGCGCAGTGCAGCGAAGAGCTCTCCGAATTCGCCGCTAGCTCCACGGTCCTTCTCAGCTGCGAGTAGCAGCGCTCGCAGTACACAGAGCTTCGCAAGGCCCGAAGACCCGGAGGCAAGTATCGCACACGAAAATGTGCCAGGACAGAGACGTGTTCTACGTTGTCCCTTCTCGTCATGCAGTTTGTGCCTCTGCTGCTTCTGCTGTTAGGAATCGCTCCTTGAAAGACGAGCGAGAGCGTCCTTCCGGGTGCATTGCACTGAGTCGAGTGCTCGCTCGGGACTTTGCTCTCGGGGCCAAGGCAAGAGGGCGTGCTTGCCCGCAGAACTGAGAACACGCTGTTGGGCAGAGCTGCAACTGACCGCTGGAGTTCAGCTCTCGCCGGACGGCAGAAGGCGAAGAACGAAGCCGCTTGCGAGCGGCGCAGTGCAGCGAAGAGCTCTCCGAATTCGCCGCTAGCTCCACGGTCCTTCTCAGCTGCGAGTAGCAGCGCTCGCAGTACACAGAGCTTCGCAAGGCCCGAAGACCCGGAGGGAAGTATCGCACACGAAAATGTGCCAGGACAGAGACGTGTTCTACGTTGTCCCTTCTCGTCATGCAGTTTGTGCCTCTGCTGCTTCTGCTGTTAGGAATCGCTCCTTGAAAGACGAGCGAGAGCGTCCTTCCGGGTGCATTGCACTGAGTCGAGTGCTCGCTCGGGGCTTTGCTCTCGGGGCCAAGGCAAGAGGGCGTGCTTGCCCGCAGAACTGAGAACACGCTGTTGGGCAGAGCTGCAACTGACCGCTGGAGTTCAGCTCTCGCCGGACGGCAGAAGGCGAAGAACGAAGCCGCTTGCGAGCGGCGCAGTGCAGCGAAGAGCTCTCCGAATTCGCCGCTAGCTCCACCGTCCTTCTCAGCTGCGAGTAGCAGCGCTCGCAGTACACAGAGCTTCGCAAGGCCCGAAGACCCGGAGGGAAGTATCGCACACGAAAATGTGCCAGGACAGAGACGTGTTCTACGTTGTCCCTTCTCGTCATGCAGTTTGTGCCTCTGCTGCTTCTGCTGTAGGGAATCGCTCCTTGAAAGACGAGCGAGAGCGTCCTTCCGGGTGCATTGCACTGAGTCGAGTGCTCGCTCGGGACTTTGCTCTCGGGGCCAAGGCAAGAGGGCGTGCTTGCCCGCAGAACTGAGAACACGCTGTTGGGCAGAGCTGCAACTGACCGCTGGAGTTCAGCTCTCGCCGGACGGCAGAAGGCGAAGAACGAAGCCGCTTGCGAGCGGCGCAGTGCAGCGAAGAGCTCTCCGAATTCGCCGCTAGCTCCACGGTCCTTCTCAGTTGCGAGTAGCAGCGCTCGCAGTACACAGAGCTTCGCAAGGCCCGAAGACCCGGAGGGAAGTATCGCACACGAAAATGTGCCAGGACAGAGACGTGTTCTACGTTGTCCCTTCTCGTCATGCAGTTTGTGCCTCTGCTGCTTCTGCTGTTAGGAATCGCTCCTTGAAAGACGAGCGAGAGCGTCCTTCCGGGTGCATTGCACTGAGTCGAGTGCTCGCTCGGGACTTTGCATTCGGGGCCAAGGCAAGAGGGCGTGCTTGCCCGCAGAACTGAGAACACGCTGTTGGGCAGAGCTGCACCTGACCGCTGGAGTTCAGCTCTCGCCGGACGGCAGAAGGCGAAGAACGAAGCCGCTTGCGAGCGGCGCAGTGCAGCGAAGAGCTCTCCGAATTCGCCGCTAGCTCCACGGTCCTTCTCAGCTGCGAGTAGCAGCGCTCGCAGTACACAGAGCTTCGCAAGGCCCGAAGACCCGGAGGCAAGTATCGCACACGAAAATGTGCCAGGACAGAGACGTGTTCTACGTTGTCCCTTCTCGTCATGCAGTTTGTGCCTCTGCTGCTTCTGCTGTTAGGAATCGCTCCTTGAAAGACGAGCGAGAGCGTCCTTCCGGGTGCATTGCACTGAGTCGAGTGCTCGCTCGGGACTTTGCTCTCGGGGCCAAGGCAAGAGGGCGTGCTTGCCCGCAGAACTGAGAACACGCTGTTGGGCAGAGCTGCAACTGACCGCTGGAGTTCAGCCCTCGCCGGACGGCAGAAGGCGAAGAACAAAGCCGCTTTCGAGCGGCGCAGTGCAGCGAAGAGCTCTCCGAATTCGCCGCTAGCTCCACGGTCCTTCTCAGCTGCGAGTAGCAGCGCTCGCAGTACACAGAGCTTCGCAAGGCCCGAAGACCCGGAGGGAAGTATCGCACACGAAAATGTGCCAGGACAGAGACGTGTTCTACGTTGTCCCTTCTCGTCATGCAGTTTGTGCCTCTGCTGCTTCTGCTGTTAGGAATCGCTCCTTGAAAGACGAGCGAGAGCGTCCTTCCGGGTGCATTGCACTGAGTCGAGTGCTCGCTCGGGACTTTGCTCTCGGGGCCAAGGCAAGAGGGCGTGCTTGCCCGCAGAACTGAGAACACGCTGTTGGGCAGAGCTGCAACTGACCGCTGGAGTTCAGCTCTCGCCGGACGGCAGAAGGCGAAGAACGAAGCCGCTTGCGAGCGGCGCAGTGCAGCGAAGAGCTCTCCGAATTCGCCGCTAGCTCCACGGTCCTTCTCAGCTGCGAGTAGCAGCGCTCGCAGTACACAGAGCTTCGCAAGGCCCGAAGACCCGGAGGGAAGTATCGCACACGAAAATGTGCCAGGACAGAGACGTGTTCTACGTTGTCCCTTCTCGTCATGCAGTTTGTGCCTCTGCTGCTTCTGCTGTTAGGAATCGCTCCTTGAAAGACGAGCGAGAGCGTCCTTCCGGGTGCATTGCACTGAGTCGAGTGCTCGCTCGGGACTTTGCTCTCGGGGCCAAGGCAAGAGGGCGTGCTTGCCCGCAGAACTGAGAACACGCTGTTGGGCAGAGCTGCAACTGACCGCTGGAGTTCAGCTCTCGCCGGACGGCAGAAGGCGAAGAACGAAGCCACTTGCGAGCGGCGCAGTGCAGCGAAGAGCTCTCCGAATTCGCCGCTAGCTCCACGGTCCTTCTCAGCTGCGAGTAGCAGCGCTCGCAGTACACAGAGCTTCGCAAGGCCCGAAGACCCGGAGGGAAGTATCGCACACGAAAATGTGCCAGGACAGAGACGTGTTCTACGTTGTCCCTTCTCGTCATGCAGTTTGTGCCTCTGCTGCTTCTGCTGTTAGGAATCGCTCCTTGAAAGACGAGCGAGAGCGTCCTTCCGGGTGCATTGCACTGAGTCGAGTGCTCGCTCGGGACTTTGCACTCGGGGCCAAGGCAAGAGGGCGTGCTTGCCCGCAGAACTGAGAACACGCTGATGGGCAGAGCTGCAACTGACCGCTGGAGTTCAGCTCTCGCCGGACGGCAGAAGGCGAAGAACGAAGCCGCTTGCGAGCGGCGCAGTGCAGCGAAGAGCTCTCCGAATTCGCCGCTAGCTCCACGGTCCTTCTCAGCTGCGAGTAGCAGCGCTCGCAGTACACAGAGCTTCGCAAGGCCCGAAGACCCGGAGGGAAGTATCGCACACGAAAATGTGCCAGGACAGAGACGTGTTCTACGTTGTCCCTTCTCGTCATGCAGTTTGTGCCTCTGCTGCTTCTGCTGTTAGGAATCGCTCCTTGAAAGACGAGCGAGAGCGTCCCTTCCGGGTGCATTGCACTGAGTCGAGTGCTCGCTCGGGACTTTGCTCTCGGGGCCAAGGCAAGAGGGCGTGCTTGCCCGCAGAACTGAGAACACGCTGTTGGGCAGAGCTGCAACTGACCGCTGGAGTTCAGCTCTCGCCGGACGGCAGAAGGCGAAGAACGAAGCCGCTTGCGAGCGGCGCAGTGCAGCGAAGAGCTCTCCGAATTCGCCGCTAGCTCCACGGTCCTTCTCAGCTGCGAGTAGCAGCGCTCGCAGTACACAGAGCTTCGCAAGGCCCGAAGACCCGGAGGGAAGTATCGCACACGAAAATGTGCCAGGACAGAGACGTGTTCTACGTTGTCCCTTCTCGTCATGCAGTTTGTGCCTCTGCTGCTTCTGCTGTTAGGAATCGCTCCTTGAAAGACGAGCGAGAGCGTCCCTTCCGGGTGCATTGCACTGAGTCGAGTGCTCGCTCGGGACTTTGCTCTCGGGGCCAAGGCAAGAGGGCGTGCTTGCCCGCAGAACTGAGAACACGCTGTTGGGCAGAGCTGCACCTGACCGCTGGAGTTCAGCTCTCGCCGGACGGCAGAAGGCGAAGAACGAAGCCGCTTGCGAGCGGCGCAGTGCAGCGAAGAGCTCTCCGAATTCGCCGCTAGCTCCACGGTCCTTCTCAGCTGCGAGTAGCAGCGCTCGCAGTACACAGAGCTTCGCAAGGCCCGAAGACCCGGAGGGAAGTATCGCACACGAAAATGTGCCAGGACAGAGACGTGTTCTACGTTGTCCCTTCTCGTCATGCAGTTTGTGCCTCTGCTGCTTCTGCTGTTAGGAATCGCTCCTTGAAAGACGAGCGAGAGCGTCCTTCCGGGTGCATTGCACTGAGTCGAGTGCTCGCTCGGGACTTTGCATTCGGGGCCAAGGCAAGAGGGCGTGCTTGCCCGCAGAACTGAGAACACGCTGTTGGGCAGAGCTGCACCTGACCGCTGGAGTTCAGCTCTCGCCGGACGGCAGAAGGCGAAGAACGAAGCCGCTTGCGAGCGGCGCAGTGCAGCGAAGAGCTCTCCGAATTCGCCGCTAGCTCCACGGTCCTTCTCAGCTGCGAGTAGCAGCGCTCGCAGTACACAGAGCTTCGCAAGGCCCGAAGACCCGGAGGCAAGTATCGCACACGAAAATGTGCCAGGACAGAGACGTGTTCTACGTTGTCCCTTCTCGTCATGCAGTTTGTGCCTCTGCTGCTTCTGCTGTTAGGAATCGCTCCTTGAAAGACGAGCGAGAGCGTCCTTCCGGGTGCATTGCACTGAGTCGAGTGCTCGCTCGGGACTTTGCTCTCGGGGCCAAGGCAAGAGGGCGTGCTTGCCCGCAGAACTGAGAACACGCTGTTGGGCAGAGCTGCAACTGACCGCTGGAGTTCAGCCCTCGCCGGACGGCAGAAGGCGAAGAACAAAGCCGCTTTCGAGCGGCGCAGTGCAGCGAAGAGCTCTCCGAATTCGCCGCTAGCTCCACGGTCCTTCTCAGCTGCGAGTAGCAGCGCTCGCAGTACACAGAGCTTCGCAAGGCCCGAAGACCCGGAGGGAAGTATCGCACACGAAAATGTGCCAGGACAGAGACGTGTTCTACGTTGTCCCTTCTCGTCATGCAGTTTGTGCCTCTGCTGCTTCTGCTGTTAGGAATCGCTCCTTGAAAGACGAGCGAGAGCGTCCTTCCGGGTGCATTGCACTGAGTCGAGTGCTCGCTCGGGACTTTGCTCTCGGGGCCAAGGCAAGAGGGCGTGCTTGCCCGCAGAACTGAGAACACGCTGTTGGGCAGAGCTGCAACTGACCGCTGGAGTTCAGCTCTCGCCGGACGGCAGAAGGCGAAGAACGAAGCCGCTTGCGAGCGGCGCAGTGCAGCGAAGAGCTCTCCGAATTCGCCGCTAGCTCCACGGTCCTTCTCAGCTGCGAGTAGCAGCGCTCGCAGTACACAGAGCTTCGCAAGGCCCGAAGACCCGGAGGGAAGTATCGCACACGAAAATGTGCCAGGACAGAGACGTGTTCTACGTTGTCCCTTCTCGTCATGCAGTTTGTGCCTCTGCTGCTTCTGCTGTTAGGAATCGCTCCTTGAAAGACGAGCGAGAGCGTCCTTCCGGGTGCATTGCACTGAGTCGAGTGCTCGCTCGGGACTTTGCTCTCGGGGCCAAGGCAAGAGGGCGTGCTTGCCCGCAGAACTGAGAACACGCTGTTGGGCAGAGCTGCAACTGACCGCTGGAGTTCAGCTCTCGCCGGACGGCAGAAGGCGAAGAACGAAGCCACTTGCGAGCGGCGCAGTGCAGCGAAGAGCTCTCCGAATTCGCCGCTAGCTCCACGGTCCTTCTCAGCTGCGAGTAGCAGCGCTCGCAGTACACAGAGCTTCGCAAGGCCCGAAGACCCGGAGGGAAGTATCGCACACGAAAATGTGCCAGGACAGAGACGTGTTCTACGTTGTCCCTTCTCGTCATGCAGTTTGTGCCTCTGCTGCTTCTGCTGTTAGGAATCGCTCCTTGAAAGACGAGCGAGAGCGTCCTTCCGGGTGCATTGCACTGAGTCGAGTGCTCGCTCGGGACTTTGCACTCGGGGCCAAGGCAAGAGGGCGTGCTTGCCCGCAGAACTGAGAACACGCTGATGGGCAGAGCTGCAACTGACCGCTGGAGTTCAGCTCTCGCCGGACGGCAGAAGGCGAAGAACGAAGCCGCTTGCGAGCGGCGCAGTGCAGCGAAGAGCTCTCCGAATTCGCCGCTAGCTCCACGGTCCTTCTCAGCTGCGAGTAGCAGCGCTCGCAGTACACAGAGCTTCGCAAGGCCCGAAGACCCGGAGGGAAGTATCGCACACGAAAATGTGCCAGGACAGAGACGTGTTCTACGTTGTCCCTTCTCGTCATGCAGTTTGTGCCTCTGCTGCTTCTGCTGTTAGGAATCGCTCCTTGAAAGACGAGCGAGAGCGTCCCTTCCGGGTGCATTGCACTGAGTCGAGTGCTCGCTCGGGACTTTGCTCTCGGGGCCAAGGCAAGAGGGCGTGCTTGCCCGCAGAACTGAGAACACGCTGTTGGGCAGAGCTGCAACTGACCGCTGGAGTTCAGCTCTCGCCGGACGGCAGAAGGCGAAGAACGAAGCCGCTTGCGAGCGGCGCAGTGCAGCGAAGAGCTCTCCGAATTCGCCGCTAGCTCCACGGTCCTTCTCAGCTGCGAGTAGCAGCGCTCGCAGTACACAGAGCTTCGCAAGGCCCGAAGACCCGGAGGGAAGTATCGCACACGAAAATGTGCCAGGACAGAGACGTGTTCTACGTTGTCCCTTCTCGTCATGCAGTTTGTGCCTCTGCTGCTTCTGCTGTTAGGAATCGCTCCTTGAAAGACGAGCGAGAGCGTCCCTTCCGGGTGCATTGCACTGAGTCGAGTGCTCGCTCGGGACTTTGCTCTCGGGGCCAAGGCAAGAGGGCGTGCTTGCCCGCAGAACTGAGAACACGCTGTTGGGCAGAGCTGCACCTGACCGCTGGAGTTCAGCTCTCGCCGGACGGCAGAAGGCGAAGAACGAAGCCGCTTGCGAGCGGCGCAGTGCAGCGAAGAGCTCTCCGAATTCGCCGCTAGCTCCACGGTCCTTCTCAGCTGCGAGTAGCAGCGCTCGCAGTACACAGAGCTTCGCAAGGCCCGAAGACCCGGAGGGAAGTATCGCACACGAAAATGTGCCAGGACAGAGACGTGTTCTACGTTGTCCCTTCTCGTCATGCAGTTTGTGCCTCTGCTGCTTCTGCTGTTAGGAATCGCTCCTTGAAAGACGAGCGAGAGCGTCCTTCCGGGTGCATTGCACTGAGTCGAGTGCTCGCTCGGGACTTTGCTCTCGGGGCCAAGGCAAGAGGGCGTGCTTGCCCGCAGAACTGAGAACACGCTGTTGGGCAGAGCTGCACCTGACCGCTGGAGTTCAGCTCTCGCCGGACGGCAGAAGGCGAAGAACGAAGCCGCTTGCGAGCGGCGCAGTGCAGCGAAGAGCTCTCCGAATTCGCCGCTAGCTCCACGGTCCTTCTCAGCTGCGAGTAGCAGCGCTCGCAGTACACAGAGCTTCGCAAGGCCCGAAGACCCGGAGGGAAGTATCGCACACGAAAATGTGCCAGGACAGAGACGTGTTCTACGTTGTCCCTTCTCGTCATGCAGTTTGTGCCTCTGCTGCTTCTGCTGTAGGGAATCGCTCCTTGAAAGACGAGCGAGAGCGTCCTTCCGGGTGCATTGCACTGAGTCGAGTGCTCGCTCGGGACTTTGCTCTCGGGGCCAAGGCAAGAGGGCGTGCTTGCCCGCAGAACTGAGAACACGCTGTTGGGCAGAGCTGCAACTGACCGCTGGAGTTCAGCTCTCGCCGGACGGCAGAAGGCGAAGAACGAAGCCGCTTGCGAGCGGCGCAGTGCAGCGAAGAGCTCTCCGAATTCGCCGCTAGCTCCACGGTCCTTCTCAGCTGCGAGTAGCAGCGCTCGCAGTACACAGAGCTTCGCAAGGCCCGAAGACCCGGAGGGAAGTATCGCACACGAAAATGTGCCAGGACAGAGACGTGTTCTACGTTGTCCCTTCTCGTCATGCAGTTTGTGCCTCTGCTGCTTCTGCTGTTAGGAATCGCTCCTTGAAAGACGAGCGAGAGCGTCCTTCCGGGTGCATTGCACTGAGTCGAGTGCTCGCTCGGGACTTTGCTCTCGGGGCCAAGGCAAGAGGGCGTGCTTGCCCGCAGAACTGAGAACACGCTGTTGGGCAGAGCTGCAACTGACCGCTGGAGTTCAGCTCTCGCCGGACGGCAGAAGGCGAAGAACGAAGCCGCTTGCGAGCGGCGCAGTGCAGCGAAGAGCTCTCCGAATTCGCCGCTAGCTCCACGGTCCTTCTCAGCTGCGAGTAGCAGCGCTCGCAGTACACAGAGCTTCGCAAGGCCCGAAGACCCGGAGGGAAGTATCGCACACGAAAATGTGCCAGGACAGAGACGTGTTCTACGTTGTCCCTTCTCGTCATGCAGTTTGTGCCTCTGCTGCTTCTGCTGTTAGGAATCGCTCCTTGAAAGACGAGCGAGAGCGTCCTTCCGGGTGCATTGCACTGAGTCGAGTGCTCGCTCGGGCTTTGCTCTCGGGGCCAAGGCAAGAGGGCGTGCTTGCCCGCAGAACTGAGAACACGCTGTTGGGCAGAGCTGCAACTGACCGCTGGAGTTCAGCTCTCGCCGGACAGCAGAAGGCGAAGAACGAAGCCGCTTGCGAGCGGCGCAGTGCAGCGAAGAGCTCTCCGAATTCGCCGCTAGCTCCACCGTCCTTCTCAGCTGCGAGTAGCAGCGCTCGCAGTACACAGAGCTTCGCAAGGCCCGAAGACCCGGAGGGAAGTATCGCACACGAAAATGTGCCAGGACAGAGACGTGTTCTACGTTGTCCCTTCTCGTCATGCAGTTTGTGCCTCTGCTGCTTCTGCTGTAGGTAATCGCTCCTTGAAAGACGAGCGAGAGCGTCCTTCCGGGTGCATTGCACTGAGTCGAGTGCTCGCTCGGGGCTTTGCTCTCGGGGCCAAGGCAAGAGGGCGTGCTTGCCCGCAGAACTGAGAACACGCTGTTGGGCAGAGCTGCAACTGACCGCTGGAGTTCAGCTCTCGCCGGACGGCAGAAGGCGAAGAACGAAGCCGCTTGCGAGCGGCGCAGTGCAGCGAAGAGCTCTCCGAATTCGCCGCTAGCTCCACCGTCCTTCTCAGCTGCGAGTAGCAGCGCTCGCAGTACACAGAGCTTCGCAAGGCCCGAAGACCCGGAGGGAAGTATCGCACACGAAAATGTGCCAGGACAGAGACGTGTTCTACGTTGTCCCTTCTCGTCATGCAGTTTGTGCCTCTGCTGCTTCTGCTGTAGGGAATCGCTCCTTGAAAGACGAGCGAGAGCGTCCTTCCGGGTGCATTGCACTGAGTCGAGTGCTCGCTCGGGACTTTGCTCTCGGGGCCAAGGCAAGAGGGCGTGCTTGCCCGCAGAACTGAGAACACGCTGTTGGGCAGAGCTGCAACTGACCGCTGGAGTTCAGCTCTCGCCGGACGGCAGAAGGCGAAGAACGAAGCCGCTTGCGAGCGGCGCAGTGCAGCGAAGAGCTCTCCGAATTCGCCGCTAGCTCCACGGTCCTTCTCAGCTGCGAGTAGCAGCGCTCGCAGTACACAGAGCTTCGCAAGGCCCGAAGACCCGGAGGGAAGTATCGCACACGAAAATGTGCCAGGACAGAGACGTGTTCTACGTTGTCCCTTCTCGTCATGCAGTTTGTGCCTCTGCTGCTTCTGCTGTTAGGAATCGCTCCTTGAAAGACGAGCGAGAGCGTCCCTTCCGGGTGCATTGCACTGAGTCGAGTGCTCGCTCGGGACTTTGCATTCGGGGCCAAGGCAAGAGGGCGTGCTTGCCCGCAGAACTGAGAACACGCTGTTGGGCAGAGCTGCAACTGACCGCTGGAGTTCAACTCTCGCCGGACGGCAGAAGGCGAAGAACGAAGCCGCTTGCGAGCGGCGCAGTGCAGCGAAGAGCTCTCCGAATTCGCCGCTAGCTTTACGGTCCTTCTCAGCTGCGAGTAGCAGCGCTCGCAGTACACAGAGCTTCGCAAGGCCCGAAGACCCGGAGGGAAGTATCGCACACGAAAATGTGCCAGGACAGAGACGTGTTCTACGTTGTCCCTTCTCGTCATGCAGTTTGTGCCTCTGCTGCTTCTGCTGTTAGGAATCGCTCCTTGAAAGACGAGCGAGAGCGTCCTTCCGGGTGCATTGCACTGAGTCGAGTGCTCGCTCGGGACTTTGCTCTCGGGGCCAAGGCAAGAGGGCGTGCTTGCCCGCAGAACTGAGAACACGCTGTTGGGCAGAGCTGCAACTGACCGCTGGAGTTCAGCTCTCGCCGGACGGCAGAAGGCGAAGAACGAAGCCGCTTGCGAGCGGCGCAGTGCAGCGAAGAGCTCTCCGAATTCGCCGCTAGCTCCACGGTCCTTCTCAGCTGCGAGTAGCAGCGCTCGCAGTACACAGAGCTTCGCAAGGCCCGAAGACCCGGAGGGAAGTATCGCACACGAAAATGTGCCAGGACAGAGACGTGTTCTACGTTGTCCCTTCTCGTCATGCAGTTTGTGCCTCTGCTGCTTCTGCTGTAGGTAATCGCTCCTTGAAAGACGAGCGAGAGCGTCCTTCCGGGTGCATTGCACTGAGTCGAGTGCTCGCTCGGGACTTTGCTCTCGGGGCCAAGGCAAGAGGGCGTGCTTGCCCGCAGAACTGAGAACACGCTGTTGGGCAGAGCTGCAACTGACCGCTGGAGTTCAGCTCTCGCCGGACGGCAGAAGGCGAAGAACGAAGCCGCTTGCGAGCGGCGCAGTGCAGCGAAGAGCTCTCCGAATTCGCCGCTAGCTCCACGGTCCTTCTCAGCTGCGAGTAGCAGCGCTCGCAGTACACAGAGCTTCGCAAGGCCCGAAGACCCGGAGGCAAGTATCGCACACGAAAATGTGCCAGGACAGAGACGTGTTCTACGTTGTCCCTTCTCGTCATGCAGTTTGTGCCTCTGCTGCTTCTGCTGTTAGGAATCGCTCCTTGAAAGACGAGCGAGAGCGTCCTTCCGGGTGCATTGCACTGAGTCGAGTGCTCGCTCGGGACTTTGCTCTCGGGGCCAAGGCAAGAGGGCGTGCTTGCCCGCAGAACTGAGAACACGCTGTTGGGCAGAGCTGCAACTGACCGCTGGAGTTCAGCTCTCGCCGGACGGCAGAAGGCGAAGAACGAAGCCGCTTGCGAGCGGCGCAGTGCAGCGAAGAGCTCTCCGAATTCGCCGCTAGCTCCACCGTCCTTCTCAGCTGCGAGTAGCAGCGCTCGCAGTACACAGAGCTTCGCAAGGCCCGAAGACCCGGAGGGAAGTATCGCACACGAAAATGTGCCAGGACAGAGACGTGTTCTACGTTGTCCCTTCTCGTCATGCAGTTTGTGCCTCTGCTGCTTCTGCTGTAGGGAATCGCTCCTTGAAAGACGAGCGAGAGCGTCCTTCCGGGTGCATTGCACTGAGTCGAGTGCTCGCTCGGGACTTTGCTCTCGGGGCCAAGGCAAGAGGGCGTGCTTGCCCGCAGAACTGAGAACACGCTGTTGGGCAGAGCTGCAACTGACCGCTGGAGTTCAGCTCTCGCCGGACGGCAGAAGGCGAAGAACGAAGCCGCTTGCGAGCGGCGCAGTGCAGCGAAGAGCTCTCCGAATTCGCCGCTAGCTCCACGGTCCTTCTCAGCTGCGAGTAGCAGCGCTCGCAGTACACAGAGCTTCGCAAGGCCCGAAGACCCGGAGGGAAGTATCGCACACGAAAATGTGCCAGGACAGAGACGTGTTCTACGTTGTCCCTTCTCGTCATGCAGTTTGTGCCTCTGCTGCTTCTGCTGTTAGGAATCGCTCCTTGAAAGGCGAGCGAGAGCGTCCTTCCGGGTGCATTGCACTGAGTCGAGTGCTCGCTCGGGACTTTGCTCTCGGGGCCAAGGCAAGAGGGCGTGCTTGCCCGCAGAACTGAGAACACGCTGTTGGGCAGAGCTGCAACTGACCGCTGGAGTTCAGCTCTCGCCGGACGGCAGAAGGCGAAGAACGAAGCCGCTTGCGAGCGGCGCAGTGCAGCGAAGAGCTCTCCGAATTCGCCGCTAGCTCCACGGTCCTTCTCAGCTGCGAGTAGCAGCGCTCGCAGTACACAGAGCTTCGCAAGGCCCGAAGACCCGGAGGGAAGTATCGCACACGAAAATGTGCCAGGACAGAGACGTGTTCTACGTTGTCCCTTCTCGTCATGCAGTTTGTGCCTCTGCTGCTTCTGCTGTTAGGAATCGCTCCTTGAAAGACGAGCGAGAGCGTCCCTTCCGGGTGCATTGCACTGAGTCGAGTGCTCGCTCGGGACTTTGCATTCGGGGCCAAGGCAAGAGGGCGTGCTTGCCCGCAGAACTGAGAACACGCTGTTGGGCAGAGCTGCACCTGACCGCTGGAGTTCAGCTCTCGCCGGACGGCAGAAGGCGAAGAACGAAGCCGCTTGCGAGCGGCGCAGTGCAGCGAAGAGCTCTCCGAATTCGCCGCTAGCTCCACGGTCCTTCTCAGCTGCGAGTAGCAGCGCTCGCAGTACACAGAGCTTCGCAAGGCCCGAAGACCCGGAGGGAAGTATCGCACACGAAAATGTGCCAGGACAGAGACGTGTTCTACGTTGTCCCTTCTCGTCATGCAGTTTGTGCCTCTGCTGCTTCTGCTGTTAGGAATCGCTCCTTGAAAGGCGAGCGAGAGCGTCCTTCCGGGTGCATTGCACTGAGTCGAGTGCTCGCTCGGGACTTTGCTCTCGGGGCCAAGGCAAGAGGGCGTGCTTGCCCGCAGAACTGAGAACACGCTGTTGGGCAGAGCTGCAACTGACCGCTGGAGTTCAGCTCTCGCCGGACGGCAGAAGGCGAAGAATGAAGCCGCTTGCGAGCGGCGCAGTGCAGCGAAGAGCTCTCCGAATTCGCCGCTAGCTCCACGGTCCTTCTCAGCTGCGAGTAGCAGCGCTCGCAGTACACAGAGCTTCGCAAGGCCCGAAGACCCGGAGGGAAGTATCGCACACGAAAATGTGCCAGGACAGAGACGTGTTCTACGTTGTCCCTTCTCGTCATGCAGTTTGTGCCTCTGCTGCTTCTGCTGTTAGGAATCGCTCCTTGAAAGACGAGCGAGAGCGTCCTTCCGGGTGCATTGCACTGAGTCGAGTGCTCGCTCGGGGCTTTGCTCTCGGGGCCAAGGCAAGAGGGCGTGCTTGCCCGGAGAACTGAGAACACGCTGTTGGGCAGAGCTGCAACTGACCGCTGGAGTTCAGCTCTCGCCGGACAGCAGAAGGCGAAGAACGAAGCCGCTTGCGAGCGGCGCAGTGCAGCGAAGAGCTCACCGAATTCGCCGCTAGCTCCACCGTCCTTCTCAGCTGCGAGTAGCAGCGCTCGCAGTACACAGAGCTTCGCAAGGCCCGAAGACCCGGAGGGAAGTATCGCACACGAAAATGTGCCAGGACAGAGACGTGTTCTACGTTGTCCCTTCTCGTCATGCAGTTTGTGCCTCTGCTGCTTCTGCTGTAGGGAATCGCTCCTTGAAAGACGAGCGAGAGCGTCCTTCCGGGTGCATTGCACTGAGTCGAGTGCTCGCTCGGGACTTTGCTCTCGGGGCCAAGGCAAGAGGGCGTGCTTGCCCGCAGAACTGAGAACACGCTGTTGGGCAGAGCTGCAACTGACCGCTGGAGTTCAGCTCTCGCCGGACGGCAGAAGGCGAAGAACGAAGCCGCTTGCGAGCGGCGCAGTGCAGCGAAGAGCTCTCCGAATTCGCCGCTAGCTCCACGGTCCTTCTCAGCTGCGAGTAGCAGCGCTCGCAGTACACAGAGCTTCGCAAGGCCCGAAGACCCGGAGGGAAGTATCGCACACGAAAATGTGCCAGGACAGAGACGTGTTCTACGTTGTCCCTTCTCGTCATGCAGTTTGTGCCTCTGCTGCTTCTGCTGTAGGTAATCGCTCCTTGAAAGACGAGCGAGAGCGTCCTTCCGGGTGCATTGCACTGAGTCGAGTGCTCGCTCGGGACTTTGCTCTCGGGGCCAAGGCAAGAGGGCGTGCTTGCCCGCAGAACTGAGAACACGCTGTTGGGCAGAGCTGCAACTGACCGCTGGAGTTCAGCTCTCGCCGGACGGCAGAAGGCGAAGAACGAAGCCGCTTGCGAGCGGCGCAGTGCAGCGAAGAGCTCTCCGAATTCGCCGCTAGCTCCACGGTCCTTCTCAGCTGCGAGTAGCAGCGCTCGCAGTACACAGAGCTTCGCAAGGCCCGAAGACCCGGAGGGAAGTATCGCACACGAAAATGTGCCAGGACAGAGACGTGTTCTACGTTGTCCCTTCTCGTCATGCAGTTTGTGCCTCTGCTGCTTCTGCTGTAGGGAATCGCTCCTTGAAAGGCGAGCGAGAGCGTCCTTCCGGGTGCATTGCACTGAGTCGAGTGCTCGCTCGGGACTTTGCTCTCGGGGCCAAGGCAAGAGGGCGTGCTTGCCCGCAGAACTGAGAACACGCTGTTGGGCAGAGCTGCAACTGACCGCTGGAGTTCAGCTCTCGCCGGACGGCAGAAGGCGAAGAACGAAGCCGCTTGCGAGCGGCGCAGTGCAGCGAAGAGCTCTCCGAATTCGCCGCTAGCTCCACGGTCCTTCTCAGCTGCGAGTAGCAGCGCTCGCAGTACACAGAGCTTCGCAAGGCCCGAAGACCCGGAGGGAAGTATCGCACACGAAAATGTGCCAGGACAGAGACGTGTTCTACGTTGTCCCTTCTCGTCATGCAGTTTGTGCCTCTGCTGCTTCTGCTGTTAGGAATCGCTCCTTGAAAGACGAGCGAGAGCGTCCTTCCGGGTGCATTGCACTGAGTCGAGTGCTCGCTCGGGACTTTGCTCTCGGGGCCAAGGCAAGAGGGCGTGCTTGCCCGCAGAACTGAGAACACGCTGTTGGGCAGAGCTGCTGCACCTGACCGCTGGAGTTCAGCTCTCGCCGGACGGCAGAAGGCGAAGAACGAAGCCGCTTGCGAGCGGCGCAGTGCAGCGAAGAGCTCTCCGAATTCGCCGCTAGCTCCACGGTCCTTCTCAGCTGCGAGTAGCAGCGCTCGCAGTACACAGAGCTTCGCAAGGCCCGAAGACCCGGAGGGAAGTATCGCACACGAAAATGTGCCAGGACAGAGACGTGTTCTACGTTGTCCCTTCTCGTCATGCAGTTTGTGCCTCTGCTGCTTCTGCTGTAGGGAATCGCTCCTTGAAAGACGAGCGAGAGCGTCCTTCCGGGTGCATTGCACTGAGTCGAGTGCTCGCTCGGGACTTTGCTCTCGGGGCCAAGGCAAGAGGGCGTGCTTGCCCGCAGAACTGAGAACACGCTGTTGGGCAGAGCTGCAACTGACCGCTGGAGTTCAGCTCTCGCCGGACGGCAGAAGGCGAAGAACGAAGCCGCTTGCGAGCGGCGCAGTGCAGCGAAGAGCTCTCCGAATTCGCCGCTAGCTCCACGGTCCTTCTCAGCTGCGAGTAGCAGCGCTCGCAGTACACAGAGCTTCGCAAGGCCCGAAGACCCGGAGGGAAGTATCGCACACGAAAATGTGCCAGGACAGAGACGTGTTCTACGTTGTCCCTTCTCGTCATGCAGTTTGTGCCTCTGCTGCTTCTGCTGTTAGGAATCGCTCCTTGAAAGACGAGCGAGAGCGTCCTTCCGGGTGCATTGCACTGAGTCGAGTGCTCGCTCGGGACTTTGCTCTCGGGGCCAAGGCAAGAGGGCGTGCTTGCCCGCAGAACTGAGAACACGCTGTTGGGCAGAGCTGCAACTGACCGCTGGAGTTCAGCTCTCGCCGGACGGCAGAAGGCGAAGAAGGAAGCCGCTTGCGAGCGGCGCAGTGCAGCGAAGAGCTCTCCGAATTCGCCGCTAGCTCCACGGTTGTCCTTCTCAGCTGCGAGTAGCAGCGCTCGCAGTACACAGAGCTTCGCAAGGCCGAAGACCCGGAGGGAAGTATCGCACACGAAAATGTGCCAGGACAGAGACGTGTTCTACGTTGTCCCTTCTCGTCATGCAGTTTGTGCCTCTGCTGCTTCTGCTGTTAGGAATCGCTCCTTGAAAGACGAGCGAGAGCGTCCTTCCGGGTGCATTGCACTGAGTCGAGTGCTCGCTCGGGGCTTTGCTCTCGGGGGCCAAGGCAAGAGGGCGTGCTTGCCCGCAGAACTGAGAACACGCTGTTGGGCAGAGCTGCAACTGACCGCTGGAGTTCAGCTCTCGCCGGACGGCAGAAGGCGAAGAACGAAGCCGCTTGCGAGCGGCGCAGTGCAGCGAAGAGCTCTCCGAATTCGCCGCTAGCTCCACGGTCCTTCTCAGCTGCGAGTAGCAGCGCTCGCAGTACACAGAGCTTCGCAAGGCCCGAAGACCCGGAGGGAAGTATCGCACACGAAAATGTGCCAGGACAGAGACGTGTTCTACGTTGTCCCTTCTCGTCATGCAGTTTGTGCCTCTGCTGCTTCTGCTGTTAGGAATCGCTCCTTGAAAGACGAGCGAGAGCGTCCTTCCGGGTGCATTGCACTGAGTCGAGTGCTCGCTCGGGACTTTGCTCTCGGGGCCAAGGCAAGAGGGCGTGCTTGCCCGCAGAACTGAGAACACGCTGTTGGGCAGAGCTGCAACTGACCGCTGGAGTTCAGCTCTCGCCGGACGGCAGAAGGCGAAGAACGAAGCCGCTTGCGAGCGGCGCAGTGCAGCGAAGAGCTCTCCGAATTCGCCGCTAGCTCCACGGTCCTTCTCAGCTGCGAGTAGCAGCGCTCGCAGTACACAGAGCTTCGCAAGGCCCGAAGACCCGGAGGGAAGTATCGCACACGAAAATGTGCCAGGACAGAGACGTGTTCTACGTTGTCCCTTCTCGTCATGCAGTTTGTGCCTCTGCTGCTTCTGCTGTTAGGAATCGCTCCTTGAAAGACGAGCGAGAGCGTCCCTTCGGGTGCATTGCACTGAGTCGAGTGCTCGCTCGGGACTTTGCATTCGGGGCCAAGGCAAGAGGGCGTGCTTGCCCGCAGAACTGAGAACACGCTGTTGGGCAGAGCTGCAACTGACCGCTGGAGTTCAGCTCTCGCCGGACGGCAGAAGGCGAAGAACGAAGCCGCTTGCGAGCGGCGCAGTGCAGCGAAGAGCTCTCCGAATTCGTCGCTAGCTCCACGGTCCTTCTCAGCTGCGAGTAGCAGCGCTCGCAGTACACAGAGCTTCGCAAGGCCCGAAGACCCGGAGGGAAGTATCGCACACGAAAATGTGCCAGGACAGAGACGTGTTCTACGTTGTCCCTTCTCGTCATGCAGTTTGTGCCTCTGCTGCTTCTGCTGTTAGGAATCGCTCCTTGAAAGACGAGCGAGAGCGTCCTTCCGGGTGCATTGCACTGAGTCGAGTGCTCGCTCGGGGCTTTGCTCTCGGGGCCAAGGCAAGAGGGCGTGCTTGCCCGCAGAACTGAGAACACGCTGTTGGGCAGAGCTGCAACTGACCGCTGGAGTTCAGCTCTCGCCGGACGGCAGAAGGCGAAGAACGAAGCCGCTTGCGAGCGGCGCAGTGCAGCGAAGAGCTCTCCGAATTCGCCGCTAGCTCCACGGTCCTTCTCAGCTGCGAGTAGCAGCGCTCGCAGTACACAGAGCTTCGCAAGGCCCGAAGACCCGGAGGGAAGTATCGCACACGAAAATGTGCCAGGACAGAGACGTGTTCTACGTTGTCCCTTCTCGTCATGCAGTTTGTGCCTCTGCTGCTTCTGCTGTAGGTAATCGCTCCTTGAAAGACGAGCGAGAGCGTCCTTCCGGGTGCATTGCACTGAGTCGAGTGCTCGCTCGGGACTTTGCTCTCGGGGCCAAGGCAAGAGGGCGTGCTTGCCCGCAGAACTGAGAACACGCTGTTGGGCAGAGCTGCAACTGACCGCTGGAGTTCAGCTCTCGCCGGACGGCAGAAGGCGAAGAACGAAGCCGCTTGCGAGCGGCGCAGTGCAGCGAAGAGCTCTCCGAATTCGCCGCTAGCTCCACGGTCCTTCTCAGCTGCGAGTAGCAGCGCTCGCAGTACACAGAGCTTCGCAAGGCCCGAAGACCCGGAGGGAAGTATCGCACACGAAAATGTGCCAGGACAGAGACGTGTTCTACGTTGTCCCTTCTCGTCATGCAGTTTGTGCCTCTGCTGCTTCTGCTGTTAGGAATCGCTCCTTGAAAGACGAGCGAGAGCGTCCTTCCGGGTGCATTGCACTGAGTCGAGTGCTCGCTCGGGACTTTGCTCTCGGGGCCAAGGCAAGAGGGCGTGCTTGCCCGCAGAACTGAGAACACGCTGTTGGGCAGAGCTGCAACTGACCGCTGGAGTTCAGCTCTCGCCGGACGGCAGAAGGCGAAGAACGAAGCCGCTTGCGAGCGGCGCAGTGCAGCGAAGAGCTCTCCGAATTCGCCGCTAGCTCCACGGTCCTTCTCAGCTGCGAGTAGCAGCGCTCGCAGTACACAGAGCTTCGCAAGGCCCGAAGACCCGGAGGGAAGTATCGCACACGAAAATGTGCCAGGACAGAGACGTGTTCTACGTTGTCCCTTCTCGTCATGCAGTTTGTGCCTCTGCTGCTTCTGCTGTTAGGAATCGCTCCTTGAAAGACGAGCGAGAGCGTCCCTTCCGGGTGCATTGCACTGAGTCGAGTGCTCGCTCGGGGACTTTGCTCTCGGGGCCAAGGCAAGAGGGCGTGCTTGCCCGCAGAACTGAGAACACGCTGTTGGGCAGAGCTGCACCTGACCGCTGGAGTTCAGCTCTCGCCGGACGGCAGAAGGCGAAGAACGAAGCCGCTTGCGAGCGGCGCAGTGCAGCGAAGAGCTCTCCGAATTCGCCGCTAGCTCCACGGTCCTTCTCAGCTGCGAGTAGCAGCGCTCGCAGTACACAGAGCTTCGCAAGGCCCGAAGACCCGGAGGGAAGTATCGCACACGAAAATGTGCCAGGACAGAGACGTGTTCTACGTTGTCCCTTCTCGTCATGCAGTTTGTGCCTCTGCTGCTTCTGCTGTTAGGAATCGCTCCTTGAAAGACGAGCGAGAGCGTCCTTCCGGGTGCATTGCACTGAGTCGAGTGCTCGCTCGGGACTTTGCTCTCGGGGCCAAGGCAAGAGGGCGTGCTTGCCCGCAGAACTGAGAACACGCTGTTGGGCAGAGCTGCAACTGACCGCTGGAGTTCAGCTCTCGCCGGACGGCAGAAGGCGAAGAACGAAGCCGCTTGCGAGCGGCGCAGTGCAGCGAAGAGCTCTCCGAATTCGCCGCTAGCTCCACGGTCCTTCTCAGCTGCGAGTAGCAGCGCTCGCAGTACACAGAGCTTCGCAAGGCCCGAAGACCCGGAGGGAAGTATCGCACACGAAAATGTGCCAGGACAGAGACGTGTTCTACGTTGTCCCTTCTCGTCATGCAGTTTGTGCCTCTGCTGCTTCTGCTGTTAGGAATCGCTCCTTGAAAGACGAGCGAGAGCGTCCTTCCGGGTGCATTGCACTGAGTCGAGTGCTCGCTCGGGACTTTGCTCTCGGGGCCAAGGCAAGAGGGCGTGCTTGCCCGCAGAACTGAGAACACGCTGTTGGGCAGAGCTGCAACTGACCGCTGGAGTTCAGCTCTCGCCGGACAGCAGAAGGCGAAGAACGAAGCCGCTTGCGAGCGGCGCAGTGCAGCGAAGAGCTCTCCGAATTCGCCGCTAGCTCCACCGTCCTTCTCAGCTGCGAGTAGCAGCGCTCGCAGTACACAGAGCTTCGCAAGGCCCGAAGACCCGGAGGGAAGTATCGCACACGAAAATGTGCCAGGACAGAGACGTGTTCTACGTTGTCCCTTCTCGTCATGCAGTTTGTGCCTCTGCTGCTTCTGCTGTAGGGAATCGCTCCTTGAAAGACGAGCGAGAGCGTCCTTCCGGGTGCATTGCACTGAGTCGAGTGCTCGCTCGGGACTTTGCTCTCGGGGCCAAGGCAAGAGGGCGTGCTTGCCCGCAGAACTGAGAACACGCTGTTGGGCAGAGCTGCAACTGACCGCTGGAGTTCAGCTCTCGCCGGACGGCAGAAGGCGAAGAACGAAGCCGCTTGCGAGCGGCGCAGTGCAGCGAAGAGCTCTCCGAATTCGCCGCTAGCTCCACCGTCCTTCTCAGCTGCGAGTAGCAGCGCTCGCAGTACACAGAGCTTCGCAAGGCCCGAAGACCCGGAGGGAAGTATCGCACACGAAAATGTGCCAGGACAGAGACGTGTTCTACGTTGTCCCTTCTCGTCATGCAGTTTGTGCCTCTGCTGCTTCTGCTGTAGGTAATCGCTCCTTGAAAGACGAGCGAGAGCGTCCTTCCGGGTGCATTGCACTGAGTCGAGTGCTCGCTCGGGACTTTGCATTCGGGGCCAAGGCAAGAGGGCGTGCTTGCCCGCAGAACTGAGAACACGCTGTTGGGCAGAGCTGCAACTGACCGCTGGAGTTCAGCTCTCGCCGGACGGCAGAAGGCGAAGAACGAAGCCGCTTGCGAGCGGCGCAGTGCAGCGAAGAGCTCTCCGAATTCGCCGCTAGCTCCACGGTCCTTCTCAGCTGCGAGTAGCAGCGCTCGCAGTACACAGAGCTTCGCAAGGCCCGAAGACCCGGAGGGAAGTATCGCACACGGAAAATGTGCCAGGACAGAGACGTGTTCTACGTTGTCCCTTCTCGTCATGCAGTTTGTGCCTCTGCTGCTTCTGCTGTTAGGAATCGCTCCTTGAAAGGCGAGCGAGAGCGTCCTTCCGGGTGCATTGCACTGAGTCGAGTGCTCGCTCGGGACTTTGCATTCGGGGCCAAGGCAAGAGGGCGTGCTTGCCCGCAGAACTGAGAACACGCTGTTGGGCAGAGCTGCACCTGACCGCTGGAGTTCAGCTCTCGCCGGACGGCAGAAGGCGAAGAACGAAGCCGCTTGCGAGCGGCGCAGTGCAGCGAAGAGCTCTCCGAATTCGCCGCTAGCTCCACGGTCCTTCTCAGCTGCGAGTAGCAGCGCTCGCAGTACACAGAGCTTCGCAAGGCCCGAAGACCCGGAGGCAAGTATCGCACACGAAAATGTGCCAGGACAGAGACGTGTTCTACGTTGTCCCTTCTCGTCATGCAGTTTGTGCCTCTGCTGCTTCTGCTGTTAGGAATCGCTCCTTGAAAGACGAGCGAGAGCGTCCTTCCGGGTGCATTGCACTGAGTCGAGTGCTCGCTCGGGACTTTGCTCTCGGGGCCAAGGCAAGAGGGCGTGCTTGCCCGCAGAACTGAGAACACGCTGTTGGGCAGAGCTGCAACTGACCGCTGGAGTTCAGCTCTCGCCGGACGGCAGAAGGCGAAGAACGAAGCCGCTTGCGAGCGGCGCAGTGCAGCGAAGAGCTCTCCGAATTCGCCGCTAGCTCCACGGTCCTTCTCAGCTGCGAGTAGCAGCGCTCGCAGTACACAGAGCTTCGCAAGGCCCGAAGACCCGGAGGGAAGTATCGCACACGAAAATGTGCCAGGACAGAGACGTGTTCTACGTTGTCCCTTCTCGTCATGCAGTTTGTGCCTCTGCGGCTTCTGCTGTTAGGAATCGCTCCTTGAAAGGCGAGCGAGAGCGTCCTTCCGGGTGCATTGCACTGAGTCGAGTGCTCGCTCGGGACTTTGCTCTCGGGGCCAAGGCAAGAGGGCGTGCTTGCCCGCAGAACTGAGAACACGCTGTTGGGCAGAGCTGCACCTGACCGCTGGAGTTCAGCTCTCGCCGGACGGCAGAAGGCGAAGAACGAAGCCGCTTGCGAGCGGCGCAGTGCAGCGAAGAGCTCTCCGAATTCGCCGCTAGCTCCACGGTCCTTCTCAGCTGCGAGTAGCAGCGCTCGCAGTACACAGAGCTTCGCAAGGCCCGAAGACCCGGAGGGAAGTATCGCACACGAAAATGTGCCAGGACAGAGACGTGTTCTACGTTGTCCCTTCTCGTCATGCAGTTTGTGCCTCTGCTGCTTCTGCTGTTAGGAATCGCTCCTTGAAAGGCGAGCGAGAGCGTCCTTCCGGGTGCATTGCACTGAGTCGAGTGCTCGCTCGGGACTTTGCATTCGGGGCCAAGGCAAGAGGGCGTGCTTGCCCGCAGAACTGAGAACACGCTGTTGGGCAGAGCTGCACCTGACCGCTGGAGTTCAGCTCTCGCCGGACGGCAGAAGGCGAAGAACGAAGCCGCTTGCGAGCGGCGCAGTGCAGCGAAGAGCTCTCCGAATTCGCCGCTAGCTCCACGGTCCTTCTCAGCTGCGAGTAGCAGCGCTCGCAGTACACAGAGCTTCGCAAGGCCCGAAGAGCCGGAGGGAAGTATCGCACACGAAAATGTGCCAGGACAGAGACGTGTTCTACGTTGTCCCTTCTCGTCATGCAGTTTGTGCCTCTGCTGCTTCTGCTTTAGGTAATCGCTCCTTGAAAGGCGAGCGAGAGCGTCCTTCCGGGTGCATTGCACTGAGTCGAGTGCTCGCTCGGGACTTTGCTCTCGGGGCCAAGGCAAGAGGGCGTGCTTGCCCGCAGAACTGAGAACACGCTGTTGGGCAGAGCTGCACCTGACCGCTGGAGTTCAGCTCTCGCCGGACGGCAGAAGGCGAAGAACGAAGCCGCTTGCGAGCGGCGCAGTGCAGCGAAGAGCTCTCCGAATTCGCCGCTAGCTCCACGGTCCTTCTCAGCTGCGAGTAGCAGCGCTCACAGTACACAGAGCTTCGCAAGGCCCGAAGACCCGGAGGGAAGTATCGCACACGAAAATGTGCCAGGACAGAGACGTGTTCTACGTTGTCCCTTCTCGTCATGCAGTTTGTGCCTCTGCTGCTTCTGCTGTTAGGAATCGCTCCTTGAAAGGCGAGCGAGAGCGTCCTTCCGGGTGCATTGCACTGAGTCGAGTGCTCGCTCGGGACTTTGCTCTCGGGGCCAAGGCAAGAGGGCGTGCTTGCCCGCAGAACTGAGAACACGCTGTTGGGCAGAGCTGCACCTGACCGCTGGAGTTCAGCTCTCGCCGGACGGCAGAAGGCGAAGAACGAAGCCGCTTGCGAGCGGCGCAGTGCAGCGAAGAGCTCTCCGAATTCGCCGCTAGCTCCACGGTCCTTCTCAGCTGCGAGTAGCAGCGCTCGCAGTACACAGAGCTTCGCAAGGCCCGAAGACCCGGAGGGAAGTATCGCACACGAAAATGTGCCAGGACAGAGACGTGTTCTACGTTGTCCCTTCTCGTCATGCAGTTTGTGCCTCTGCTGCTTCTGCTGTTAGGAATCGCTCCTTGAAAGGCGAGCGAGAGCGTCCTTCCGGGTGCATTGCACTGAGTCGAGTGCTCGCTCGGGACTTTGCTCTCGGGGCCAAGGCAAGAGGGCGTGCTTGCCCGCAGAACTGAGAACACGCTGTTGGGCAGAGCTGCAACTGACCGCTGGAGTTCAGCTCTCGCCGGACGGCAGAAGGCGAAGAACGAAGCCGCTTGCGAGCGGCGCAGTGCAGCGAAGAGCTCTCCGAATTCGCCGCTAGCTCCACGGTCCTTCTCAGCTGCGAGTAGCAGCGCTCGCAGTACACAGAGCTTCGCAAGGCCCGAAGACCCGGAGGGAAGTATCGCACACGAAAATGTGCCAGGACAGAGACGTGTTCTACGTTGTCCCTTCTCGTCATGCAGTTTGTGCCTCTGCTGCTTCTGCTGTAGGTAATCGCTCCTTGAAAGACGAGCGAGAGCGTCCTTCCGGGTGCATTGCACTGAGTCGAGTGCTCGCTCGGGACTTTGCTCTCGGGGCCAAGGCAAGAGGGCGTGCTTGCCCGCAGAACTGAGAACACGCTGTTGGGCAGAGCTGCAGCTGACCGCTGGAGTTCAGCTCTCGCCGGACGGCAGAAGGCGAAGAACGAAGCCGCTTGCGAGCGGCGCAGTGCAGCGAAGAGCTCTCCGAATTCGCCGCTAGCTCCACGGTCCTTCTCAGCTGCGAGTAGCAGCGCTCGCAGTACACAGAGCTTCGCAAGGCCCGAAGACCCGGAGGGAAGTATCGCACACGAAAATGTGCCAGGACAGAGACGTGTTCTACGTTGTCCCTTCTCGTCATGCAGTTTGTGCCTCTGCTGCTTCTGCTGTTAGGAATCGCTCCTTGAAAGGCGAGCGAGAGCGTCCTTCCGGGTGCATTGCACTGAGTCGAGTGCTCGCTCGGGACTTTGCTCTCGGGGCCAAGGCAAGAGGGCGTGCTTGCCCGCAGAACTGAGAACACGCTGTTGGGCAGAGCTGCACCTGACCGCTGGAGTTCAGCTCTCGCCGGACGGCAGAAGGCGAAGAACGAAGCCGCTTGCGAGCGGCGCAGTGCAGCGAAGAGCTCTCCGAATTCGCCGCTAGCTCCACGGTCCTTCTCAGCTGCGAGTAGCAGCGCTCGCAGTACACAGAGCTTCGCAAGGCCCGAAGACCCGGAGGGAAGTATCGCACACGAAAATGTGCCAGGACAGAGACGTGTTCTACGTTGTCCCTTCTCGTCATGCAGTTTGTGCCTCTGCTGCTTCTGCTGTAGGTAATCGCTCCTTGAAAGACGAGCGAGAGCGTCCTTCCGGGTGCATTGCACTGAGTCGAGTGCTCGCTCGGGACTTTGCATTCGGGGCCAAGGCAAGAGGGCGTGCTTGCCCGCAGAACTGAGAACACGCTGTTGGGCAGAGCTGCACCTGACCGCTGGAGTTCAGCTCTCGCCGGACGGCAGAAGGCGAAGAACGAAGCCGCTTGCGAGCGGCGCAGTGCAGCGAAGAGCTCTCCGAATTCGCCGCTAGCTCCACGGTCCTTCTCAGCTGCGAGTAGCAGCGCTCGCAGTACACAGAGCTTCGCAAGGCCCGAAGACCCGGAGGGAAGTATCGCACACGAAAATGTGCCAGGACAGAGACGTGTTCTACGTTGTCCCTTCTCGTCATGCAGTTTGTGCCTCTGCTGCTTCTGCTGTAGGTAATCGCTCCTTGAAAGACGAGCGAGAGCGTCCTTCCGGGTGCATTGCACTGAGTCGAGTGCTCGCTCGGGACTTTGCTCTCGGGGCCAAGGCAAGAGGGCGTGCTTGCCCGCAGAACTGAGAACACGCTGTTGGGCAGAGCTGCAACTGACCGCTGGAGTTCAGCTCTCGCCGGACGGCAGAAGGCGAAGAACGAAGCCGCTTGCGAGCGGCGCAGTGCAGAGAAGAGCTCTCCGAATTCGCCGCTAGCTCCACGGTCCTTCTCAGCTGCGAGTAGCAGCGCTCGCAGTACACAGAGCTTCGCAAGGCCCGAAGACCCGGAGGGAAGTATCGCACACGAAAATGTGCCAGGACAGAGACGTGTTCTACGTTGTCCCTTCTCGTCATGCAGTTTGTGCCTCTGCTGCTTCTGCTGTTAGGAATCGCTCCTTGAAAGACGAGCGAGAGCGTCCTTCCGGGTGCATTGCACTGAGTCGAGTGCTCGCTCGGGACTTTGCTCTCGGGGCCAAGGCAAGAGGGCGTGCTTGCCCGCAGAACTGAGAACACGCTGTTGGGCAGAGCTGCACCTGACCGCTGGAGTTCAGCTCTCGCCGGACGGCAGAAGGCGAAGAACGAAGCCGCTTGCGAGCGGCGCAGTGCAGCGAAGAGCTCTCCGAATTCGCCGCTAGCTCCACGGTCCTTCTCAGCTGCGAGTAGCAGCGCTCGCAGTACACAGAGCTTCGCAAGGCCCGAAGACCCGGAGGGAAGTATCGCACACGAAAATGTGCCAGGACAGAGACGTGTTCTACGTTGTCCCTTCTCGTCATGCAGTTTGTGCCTCTGCTGCTTCTGCTGTAGGGAATCGCTCCTTGAAAGACGAGCGAGAGCGTCCTTCCGGGTGCATTGCACTGAGTCGAGTGCTCGCTCGGGACTTTGCTCTCGGGGCCAAGGCAAGAGGGCGTGCTTGCCCGCAGAACTGAGAACACGCTGTTGGGCAGAGCTGCAACTGACCGCTGGAGTTCAGCTCTCGCCGGACGGCAGAAGGCGAAGAACGAAGCCGCTTGCGAGCGGCGCAGTGCAGCGAAGAGCTCTCCGAATTCGCCGCTAGCTCCACGGTCCTTCTCAGCTGCGAGTAGCAGCGCTCGCAGTACACAGAGCTTCGCAAGGCCCGAAGACCCGGAGGGAAGTATCGCACACGAAAATGTGCCAGGACAGAGACGTGTTCTACGTTGTCCCCTTCTCGTCATGCAGTTTGTGCCTCTGCTGCTTCTGCTGTTAGGAATCGCTCCTTGAAAGACGAGCGAGAGCGTCCTTCCGGGTGCATTGCACTGAGTCGAGTGCTCGCTCGGGACTTTGCTCTCGGGGCCAAGGCAAGAGGGCGTGCTTGCCCGCAGAACTGAGAACACGCTGTTGGGCAGAGCTGCAACTGACCGCTGGAGTTCAGCTCTCGCCGGACGGCAGAAGGCGAAGAACGAAGCCGCTTGCGAGCGGCGCAGTGCAGCGAAGAGCTCTCCGAATTCGCCGCTAGCTCCACGGTCCTTCTCAGCTGCGAGTAGCAGCGCTCGCAGTACACAGAGCTTCGCAAGGCCCGAAGACCCGGAGGGAAGTATCGCACACGAAAATGTGCCAGGGACAGAGACGTGTTCTACGTTGTCCCTTCTCGTCATGCAGTTTGTGCCTCTGCTGCTTCTGCTGTTAGGAATCGCTCCTTGAAAGGCGAGCGAGAGCGTCCTTCCGGGTGCATTGCACTGAGTCGAGTGCTCGCTCGGGACTTTGCTCTCGGGGCCAAGGCAAGAGGGCGTGCTTGCCCGCAGAACTGAGAACACGCTGTTGGGCAGAGCTGCACCTGACCGCTGGAGTTCAGCTCTCGCCGGACGGCAGAAGGCGAAGAACGAAGCCGCTTGCGAGCGGCGCAGTGCAGCGAAGAGCTCTCCGAATTCGCCGCTAGCTCCACGGTCCTTCTCAGCTGCGAGTAGCAGCGCTCGCAGTACACAGAGCTTCGCAAGGCCCGAAGACCCGGAGGGAAGTATCGCACACGAAAATGTGCCAGGACAGAGACGTGTTCTACGTTGTCCCTTCTCGTCATGCAGTTTGTGCCTCTGCTGCTTCTGCTGTTAGGAATCGCTCCTTGAAAGACGAGCGAGAGCGTCCTTCCGGGTGCATTGCACTGAGTCGAGTGCTCGCTCGGGACTTTGCTCTCGGGGCCAAGGCAAGAGGGCGTGCTTGCCCGCAGAACTGAGAACACGCTGTTGGGCAGAGCTGCACCTGACCGCTGGAGTTCAGCTCTCGCCGGACGGCAGAAGGCGAAGAACGAAGCCGCTTGCGAGCGGCGCAGTGCAGCGAAGAGCTCTCCGAATTCGCCGCTAGCTCCACGGTCCTTCTCAGCTGCGAGTAGCAGCGCTCGCAGTACACAGAGCTTCGCAAGGCCCGAAGACCCGGAGGGAAGTATCGCACACGAAAATGTGCCAGGACAGAGACGTGTTCTACGTTGTCCCTTCTCGTCATGCAGTTTGTGCCTCTGCTGCTTCTGCTGTTAGGAATCGCTCCTTGAAAGGCGAGCGAGAGCGTCCTTCCGGGTGCATTGCACTGAGTCGAGTGCTCGCTCGGGACTTTGCATTCGGGGCCAAGGCAAGAGGGCGTGCTTGCCCGCAGAACTGAGAACACGCTGTTGGGCAGAGCTGCACCTGACCGCTGGAGTTCAGCTCTCGCCGGGACGGCAGAAGGCGAAGAACGAAGCCGCTTGCGAGCGGCGCAGTGCAGCGAAGAGCTCTCCGAATTCGCCGCTAGCTCCACGGTCCTTCTCAGCTGCGAGTAGCAGCGCTCGCAGTACACAGAGCTTCGCAAGGCCCGAAGACCCGGAGGGAAGTATCGCACACGAAAATGTGCCAGGACAGAGACGTGTTCTACGTTGTCCCTTCTCGTCATGCAGTTTGTGCCTCTGCTGCTTCTGCTGTTAGGAATCGCTCCTTGAAAGGCGAGCGAGAGCGTCCTTCCGGTGCATTGCACTGAGTCGAGTGCTCGCTCGGGACTTTGCTCTCGGGGCCAAGGCAAGAGGGCGTGCTTGCCCGCAGAACTGAGAACACGCTGTTGGGCAGAGCTGCACCTGACCGCTGGAGTTCAGCTCTCGCCGGACGGCAGAAGGCGAAGAACGAAGCCGCTTGCGAGCGGCGCAGTGCAGCGAAGAGCTCTCCGAATTCGCCGCTAGCTCCACGGTCCTTCTCAGCTGCGAGTAGCAGCGCTCGCAGTACACAGAGCTTCGCAAGGCCCGAAGACCCGGAGGGAAGTATCGCACACGAAAATGTGCCAGGACAGAGACGTGTTCTACGTTGTCCCTTCTCGTCATGCAGTTTGTGCCTCTGCTGCTTCTGCTGTTAGGAATCGCTCCTTGAAAGGCGAGCGAGAGCGTCCTTCCGGGTGCATTGCACTGAGTCGAGTGCTCGCTCGGGACTTTGCATTCGGGGCCAAGGCAAGAGGGCGTGCTTGCCCGCAGAACTGAGAACACGCTGTTGGGCAGAGCTGCACCTGACCGCTGGAGTTCAGCTCTCGCCGGACGGCAGAAGGCGAAGAACGAAGCCGCTTGCGAGCGGCGCAGTGCAGCGAAGAGCTCTCCGAATTCGCCGCTAGCTCCACGGTCCTTCTCAGCTGCGAGTAGCAGCGCTCGCAGTACACAGAGCTTCGCAAGGCCCGAAGACCCGGAGGGAAGTATCGCACACGAAAATGTGCCAGGACAGAGACGTGTTCTACGTTGTCCCTTCTCGTCATGCAGTTTGTGCCTCTGCTGCTTCTGCTGTTAGGAATCGCTCCTTGAAAGGCGAGCGAGAGCGTCCTTCCGGGGTGCATTGCACTGAGTCGAGTGCTCGCTCGGGACTTTGCTCTCGGGGCCAAGGCAAGAGGGCGTGCTTGCCCGCAGAACTGAGAACACGCTGTTGGGCAGAGCTGCAACTGACCGCTGGAGTTCAGCTCTCGCCGGACGGCAGAAGGCGAAGAACGAAGCCGCTTGCGAGCGGCGCAGTGCAGCGAAGAGCTCTCCGAATTCGCCGCTAGCTCCACGGTCCTTCTCAGCTGCGAGTAGCAGCGCTCGCAGTACACAGAGCTTCGCAAGGCCCGAAGACCCGGAGGCAAGTATCGCACACGAAAATGTGCCAGGACAGAGACGTGTTCTACGTTGTCCCTTCTCGTCATGCAGTTTGTGCCTCTGCTGCTTCTGCTGTTAGGAATCGCTCCTTGAAAGACGAGCGAGAGCGTCCTTCCGGGTGCATTGCACTGAGTCGAGTGCTCGCTCGGGACTTTGCTCTCGGGGCCAAGGCAAGAGGGCGTGCTTGCCCGCAGAACTGAGAACACGCTGTTGGGCAGAGCTGCAACTGACCGCTGGAGTTCAGCTCTCGCCGGACGGCAGAAGGCGAAGAACGAAGCCGCTTGCGAGCGGCGCAGTGCAGCGAAGAGCTCTCCGAATTCGCCGCTAGCTCCACGGTCCTTCTCAGCTGCGAGTAGCAGCGCTCGCAGTACACAGAGCTTCGCAAGGCCCGAAGACCCGGAGGGCAAGTATCGCACACGAAAATGTGCCAGGACAGAGACGTGTTCTACGTTGTCCCTTCTCGTCATGCAGTTTGTGCCTCTGCTGCTTCTGCTGTTAGGAATCGCTCCTTGAAAGGCGAGCGAGAGCGTCCTTCCGGGTGCATTGCACTGAGTCGAGTGCTCGCTCGGGACTTTGCTCTCGGGGCCAAGGCAAGAGGGCGTGCTTGCCCGCAGAACTGAGAACACGCTGTTGGGCAGAGCTGCAACTGACCGCTGGAGTTCAGCTCTCGCCGGACGGCAGAAGGCGAAGAACGAAGCCGCTTGCGAGCGGCGCAGTGCAGCGAAGAGCTCTCCGAATTCGCCGCTAGCTCCACGGTCCTTCTCAGCTGCGAGTAGCAGCGCTCGCAGTACACAGAGCTTCGCAAGGCCCGAAGACCCGGAGGGAAGTATCGCACACGAAAATGTGCCAGGACAGAGACGTGTTCTACGTTGTCCCTTCTCGTCATGCAGTTTGTGCCTCTGCTGCTTCTGCTGTTAGGAATCGCTCCTTGAAAGACGAGCGAGAGCGTCCCTTCCGGGTGCATTGCACTGAGTCGAGTGCTCGCTCGGGACTTTGCATTCGGGGCCAAGGCAAGAGGGCGTGCTTGCCCGCAGAACTGAGAACACGCTGTTGGGCAGAGCTGCAACTGACCGCTGGAGTTCAGCTCTCGCCGGACGGCAGAAGGCGAAGAACGAAGCCGCTTGCGAGCGGCGCAGTGCAGCGAAGAGCTCTCCGAATTCGCCGCTAGCTCCACGGTCCTTCTCAGCTGCGAGTAGCAGCGCTCGCAGTACACAGAGCTTCGCAAGGCCCGAAGACCCGGAGGCAAGTATCGCACACGAAAATGTGCCAGGACAGAGACGTGTTCTACGTTGTCCCTTCTCGTCATGCAGTTTGTGCCTCTGCTGCTTCTGCTGTTAGGAATCGCTCCTTGAAAGACGAGCGAGAGCGTCCTTCCGGGTGCATTGCACTGAGTCGAGTGCTCGCTCGGGGCTTTGCTCTCGGGGCCAAGGCAAGAGGGCGTGCTTGCCCGCAGAACTGAGAACACGCTGTTGGGCAGAGCTGCAACTGACCGCTGGAGTTCAGCTCTCGCCGGACGGCAGAAGGCGAAGAACGAAGCCGCTTGCGAGCGGCGCAGTGCAGCGAAGAGCTCTCCGAATTCGCCGCTAGCTCCACCGTCCTTCTCAGCTGCGAGTAGCAGCGCTCGCAGTACACAGAGCTTCGCAAGGCCCGAAGACCCGGAGGGAAGTATCGCACACGAAAATGTGCCAGGACAGAGACGTGTTCTACGTTGTCCCTTCTCGTCATGCAGTTTGTGCCTCTGCTGCTTCTGCTGTTAGGAATCGCTCCTTGAAAGACGAGCGAGAGCGTCCTTCCGGGTGCATTGCACTGAGTCGAGTGCTCGCTCGGGACTTTGCTCTCGGGGCCAAGGCAAGAGGGCATGCTTGCCCGCAGAACTGAGAACACGCTGTTGGGCAGAGCTGCAACTGACCGCTGGAGTTCAGCTCTCGCCGGACGGCAGAAGGCGAAGAACGAAGCCGCTTGCGAGCGGCGCAGTGCAGCGAAGAGCTCTCCGAATTCGCCGCTAGCTCCACGGTCCTTCTCAGCTGCGAGTAGCAGCGCTCGCAGTACACAGAGCTTCGCAAGGCCCGAAGACCCGGAGGGAAGTATCGCACACGAAAATGTGCCAGGACAGAGACGTGTTCTACGTTGTCCCTTCTCGTCATGCAGTTTGTGCCTCTGCTGCTTCTGCTGTTAGGAATCGCTCCTTGAAAGACGAGCGAGAGCGTCCTTCCGGGTGCATTGCACTGAGTCGAGTGCTCGCTCGGGACTTTGCTCTCGGGGCCAAGGCAAGAGGGCGTGCTTGCCCGCAGAACTGAGAACACGCTGTTGGGCAGAGCTGCAACTGACCGCTGGAGTTCAGCTCTCGCCGGACGGCAGAAGGCGAAGAACGAAGCCGCTTGCGAGCGGCGCAGTGCAGCGAAGAGCTCTCCGAATTCGCCGCTAGCTCCACGGTCCTTCTCAGCTGCGAGTAGCAGCGCTCGCAGTACACAGAGCTTCGCAAGGCCCGAAGACCCGGAGGGAAGTATCGCACACGAAAATGTGCCAGGACAGAGACGTGTTCTACGTTGTCCCTTCTCGTCATGCAGTTTGTGCCTCTGCTGCTTCTGCTGTTAGGAATCGCTCCTTGAAAGACGAGCGAGAGCGTCCTTCCGGGTGCATTGCACTGAGTCGAGTGCTCGCTCGGGGCTTTGCTCTCGGGGCCAAGGCAAGAGGGCGTGCTTGCCCGCAGAACTGAGAACACGCTGTTGGGCAGAGCTGCAACTGACCGCTGGAGTTCAGCTCTCGCCGGACGGCAGAAGGCGAAGAACGAAGCCGCTTGCGAGCGGCGCAGTGCAGCGAAGAGCTCTCCGAATTCGCCGCTAGCTCCACGGTCCTTCTCAGCTGCGAGTAGCAGCGCTCGCAGTACACAGAGCTTCGCAAGGCCCGAAGACCCGGAGGCAAGTATCGCACACGAAAATGTGCCAGGACAGAGACGTGTTCTACGTTGTCCCTTCTCGTCATGCAGTTTGTGCCTCTGCTGCTTCTGCTGTTAGGATCGCTCCTTGAAAGACGAGCGAGAGCGTCCTTCCGGGTGCATTGCACTGAGTCGAGTGCTCGCTCGGGACTTTGCTCTCGGGGCCAAGGCAAGAGGGCGTGCTTGCCCGCAGAACTGAGAACACGCTGTTGGGCAGAGCTGCAACTGACCGCTGGAGTTCAGCTCTCGCCGGACGGCAGAAGGCGAAGAACGAAGCCGCTTGCGAGCGGCGCAGTGCAGCGAAGAGCTCTCCGAATTCGCCGCTAGCTCCACGGTCCTTCTCAGCTGCGAGTAGCAGCGCTCGCAGTACACAGAGCTTCGCAAGGCCCGAAGACCCGGAGGGAAGTATCGCACACGAAAATGTGCCAGGACAGAGACGTGTTCTACGTTGTCCCTTCTCGTCATGCAGTTTGTGCCTCTGCTGCTTCTGCTGTTAGGAATCGCTCCTTGAAAGACGAGCGAGAGCGTCCCTTCCGGGTGCATTGCACTGAGTCGAGTGCTCGCTCGGGACTTTGCATTCGGGGCCAAGGCAAGAGGGCGTGCTTGCCCGCAGAACTGAGAACACGCTGTTGGGCAGAGCTGCAACTGACCGCTGGAGTTCAGCTCTCGCCGGACGGCAGAAGGCGAAGAACGAAGCCGCTTGCGAGCGGCGCAGTGCAGCGAAGAGCTCTCCGAATTCGCCGCTAGCTCCACGGTCCCTTCTCAGCTGCGAGTAGCAGCGCTCGCAGTACACAGAGCTTCGCAAGGCCCGAAGACCCGGAGGCAAGTATCGCACACGAAAATGTGCCAGGACAGAGACGTGTTCTACGTTGTCCCTTCTCGTCATGCAGTTTGTGCCTCTGCTGCTTCTGCTGTTAGGAATCGCTCA
>NW_028276177.1:0-41262 GCF_052056855.1 Sturnus vulgaris
TAGAGCTCTTCGCTGCACTGCGCCGCTCGCAAGCGGCTTCGTTCTTCGCCTTCTGCCGTCCGGCGAGAGCTGAACTCCGGCGGTCAGTTGCAGCTCTGCCCAACAGCGTGTTCTCAGTTCTGCGGGCAAGCACGCCCTCTTGCCTTGGCCCCGAGAGCAAAGTCCCGAGCGAGCACTCGACTCAGTGCAATGCACCCGGAAGGACGCTCTCGCTCGTCTTTCAAGGAGCGATTCCTAACAGCAGAAGCAGCAGAGGCACAAACTGCATGACGAGAAGGGACAACGTAGAACACGTCTCTGTCCTGGCACATTTTCGTGTGCGATACTTCCCTCCGGGTCTTCGGGCCTTGCGAAGCTCCGTGTACTGCGAGCGCTGCTACTCGCAGCTGAGAAGGACCGTGGAGCTAGCGGCGAATTCGGAGAGCTCTTCGCTGCACTGCGCCGCTCGCAAGCGGCTTCGTTCTTCGCCTTCTGCCGTCCGGCGAGAGCTGAACTCCGGCGGTCAGTTGCAGCTCTGCCCAACAGCGTGTTCTCAGTCTGCGGGCAAGCACGCCCTCTTGCCTTGGCCCCGAGAGCAAAGTCCCGAGCGAGCACTCGACTCAGTGCAATGCACCCGGAAGGACGCTCTCGCTCGTCTTTCAAGGAGCGATTCCTAACAGCACAAGCAGCAGAGGCACAAACTGCATGACGAGAAGGGACAACGTAGAACACGTCTCTGTCCTGGCACATTTTCGTGTGCGAAACTTCCCTCCGGGTCTTCGGGCCTTGCGAAGCTCCGTGTACTGCGAGCGCTGCTACTCGCAGCTGAGAAGGACCGTGGAGCTAGCGGCGAATTCGGAGAGCTCTTCGCTGCACTGCGCCGCTCGCAAGCGGCTTCGTTCTTCGCCTTCTGCCGTCCGGCGAGAGCTGAACTCCGGCGGTCAGTTGCAGCTCTGCCCAACAGCGTGTTCTCAGTTCTGCGGGCAAGCACGCCCTCTTGCCTTGGCCCCGAGAGCAAAGTCCCGAGCGAGCACTCGACTCAGTGCAATGCACCCGGAAGGACGCTCTCGCTCGTCTTTCAAGGAGCGATTCCTAACAGCACAAGCAGCAGAGGCACAAACTGCATGACGAGAAGGGACAACGTAGAACACGTCTCTGTCCTGGCACATTTTCGTGTGCGATACTTCCCTCCGGGTCTTCGGGCCTTGCGAAGCTCCGTGTACTGCGAGCGCTGCTACTCGCAGCTGAGAAGGACCGTGGAGCAAGCGGCGAGTTCGGAGAGCTCTTCGCTGCACTGCGCCGCTCGCAAGCGGCTTCGTTCTTCGCCTTCTGCCGTCCGGCGAGAGCTGAACTCCGGCGGTCAGTTGCAGCTCTGCCCAACAGCGTGTTCTCAGTTCTGCGGGCAAGCACGCCCTCTTGCCTTGGCCCCGGGAGCAAAGTCCCGAGCGAGCACTCGACTCAGTGCAATGCACCCGGAAGGACGCTCTCGCTCGTCTTTCAAGGAGCGATTCCTAACAGCACAAGCAGCAGAGGCACAAACTGCATGACGAGAAGGGACAACGTAGAACACGTCTCTGTCCTGGCACATTTTCGTGTGCGATACTTCCCTCCGGGTCTTCGGGCCTTGCGAAGCTCCGTGTACTGCGAGCGCTGCTACTCGCAGCTGAGAAGGACCGTGGAGCAAGCGGCGAGTTCGGAGAGCTCTTCGCTGCACTGCGCCGCTCGCAAGCGGCTTCGTTCTTCGCCTTCTGCCGTCCGGCGAGAGCTGAACTCCGGCGGTCAGTTGCAGCTCTGCCCAACAGCGTGTTCTCAGTTCTGCGGGCAAGCACGCCCTCTTGCCTTGGCCCCGGGAGCAAAGTCCCGAGCGAGCACTCGACTCAGTGCAATGCACCCGGAAGGACGCTCTCGCTCGTCTTTCAAGGAGCGATTCCTAACAGCAGAAGCAGCAGAGGCACAAACTGCATGACGAGAAGGGACAACGTAGAACACGTCTCTGTCCTGGCACATTTTCGTGTGCGATACTTCCCTCCGGGTCTTCGGGCCTTGCGAAGCTCCGTGTACTGCGAGCGCTGCTACTCGCAGCTGAGAAGGACCGTGGAGCAAGCGGCGAGTTCGGAGAGCTCTTCGCTGCACTGCGCCGCTCGCAAGCGGCTTCGTTCTTCGCCTTCTGCCGTCCGGCGAGAGCTGAACTCCGGCGGTCAGTTGCAGCTCTGCCCAACAGCGTGTTCTCAGTTCTGCGGGCAAGCACGCCCTCTTGCCTTGGCCCCGGGAGCAAAGTCCCGAGCGAGCACTCGACTCAGTGCAATGCACCCGGAAGGACGCTCTCGCTCGTCTTTCAAGGAGCGATTCCTAACAGCACAAGCAGCAGAGGCACAAACTGCATGACGAGAAGGGACAACGTAGAACACGTCTCTGTCCTGGCACATTTTCGTGTGCGATACTTCCCTCCGGGTCTTCGGGCCTTGCGAAGCTCCGTGTACTGCGAGCGCTGCTACTCGCAGCTGAGAAGGACCGTGGAGCTAGCGGCGAATTCGGAGAGCTCTTCGCTGCACTGCGCCGCTCGCAAGCGGCTTCGTTCTTCGCCTTCTGCCGTCCGGCGACAGCTGAACTCCGGCGGTCAGTTGCAGCTCTGCCCAACAGCGTGTTCTCAGTTCTGCGGGCAAGCACGCCCTCTTGCCTTGGCCCGAGAGCAAAGTCCCGAGCGAGCACTCGACTCAGTGCAATGCACCCGGAAGGACGCTCTCGCTCGTCTTTCAAGGAGCGATTCCTAACAGCAGAAGCAGCAGAGGCACAAACTGCATGACGAGAAGGGACAACGTAGAACACGTCTCTGTCCTGGCACATTTTCGTGTGCGAAACTTCCCTCCGGGTCTTCGGGCCTTGCGAAGCTCCGTGTACTGCGAGCGCTGCTACTCGCAGCTGAGAAGGACCGTGGAGCTAGCGGCGAATTCGGAGAGCTCTTCGCTGCACTGCGCCGCTCGCAAGCGGCTTCGTTCTTCGCCTTCTGCCGTCCGGCGACAGCTGAACTCCGGCGGTCAGTTGCAGCTCTGCCCAACAGCGTGTTCTCAGTTCTGCGGGCAAGCACGCCCACTTGCCTTGGCCCCGAGAGCAAAGTCCCGAGCGAGCACTCGACTCAGTGCAATGCACCCGGAAGGACGCTCTCGCTCGTCTTTCAAGGAGCGATTCCTAACAGCAGAAGCAGCAGAGGCACAAACTGCATGACGAGAAGGGACAACGTAGAACACGTCTCTGTCCTGGCACATTTTCGTGTGCGATACTTCCCTCCGGGTCTTCGGGCCTTGCGAAGCTCCGTGTACTGCGAGCGCTGCTACTCGCAGCTGAGAAGGACCGTGGAGCTAGCGGCGAATTCGGAGAGCTCTTCGCTGCACTGCGCCGCTCGCAAGCGGCTTCGTTCTTCGCCTTCTGCCGTCCGGCGAGAGCTGAACTCCGGCGGTCAGTTGCAGCTCTGCCCAACAGCGTGTTCTCAGTTCTGCGGGCAAGCACGCCCTCTTGCCTTGGCCCCGAGAGCAAAGTCCCGAGCGAGCACTCGACTCAGTGCAATGCACCCGGAAGGACGCTCTCGCTCGTCTTTCAAGGAGCGATTCCTAACAGCACAAGCAGCAGAGGCACAAACTGCATGACGAGAAGGGACAACGTAGAACACGTCTCTGTCCTGGCACATTTTCGTGTGCGAAACTTCCCTCCGGGTCTTCGGGCCTTGCGAAGCTCCGTGTACTGCGAGCGCTGCTACTCGCAGCTGAGAAGGACCGTGGAGCTAGCGGCGAATTCGGAGAGCTCTTCGCTGCACTGCGCCGCTCGCAAGCGGCTTCGTTCTTCGCCTTCTGCCGTCCGGCGAGAGCTGAACTCCGGCGGTCAGTTGCAGCTCTGCCCAACAGCGTGTTCTCAGTTCTGCGGGCAAGCACGCCCTCTTGCCTTGGCCCCGAGAGCAAAGTCCCGAGCGAGCACTCGACTCAGTGCAATGCACCCGGAAGGACGCTCTCGCTCGTCTTTCAAGGAGCGATTCCTAACAGCACAAGCAGCAGAGGCACAAACTGCATGACGAGAAGGGACAACGTAGAACACGTCTCTGTCCTGGCACATTTTCGTGTGCGATACTTCCCTCCGGGTCTTCGGGCCTTGCGAAGCTCCGTGTACTGCGAGCGCTGCTACTCGCAGCTGAGAAGGACCGTGGAGCTAGCGGCGAATTCGGAGAGCTCTTCGCTGCACTGCGCCGCTCGCAAGCGGCTTCGTTCTTCGCCTTCTGCCGTCCGGCGAGAGCTGAACTCCGGCGGTCAGTTGCAGCTCTGCCCAACAGCGTGTTCTCAGTTCTGCGGGCAAGCACGCCCTCTTGCCTTGGCCCCGAGAGCAAAGTCCCGAGCGAGCACTCGACTCAGTGCAATGCACCCGGAAGGACGCTCTCGCTCGTCTTTCAAGGAGCGATTCCTAACAGCACAAGCAGCAGAGGCACAAACTGCATGACGAGAAGGGACAACGTAGAACACGTCTCTGTCCTGGCACATTTTCGTGTGCGAAACTTCCCTCCGGGTCTTCGGGCCTTGCGAAGCTCCGTGTACTGCGAGCGCTGCTACTCGCAGCTGAGAAGGACCGTGGAGCTAGCGGCGAATTCGGAGAGCTCTTCGCTGCACTGCGCCGCTCGCAAGCGGCTTCGTTCTTCGCCTTCTGCCGTCCGGCGAGAGCTGAACTCCGGCGGTCAGTTGCAGCTCTGCCCAACAGCGTGTTCTCAGTTCTGCGGGCAAGCACGCCCTCTTGCCTTGGCCCCGAGAGCAAAGTCCCGAGCGAGCACTCGACTCAGTGCAATGCACCCGGAAGGACGCTCTCGCTCGTCTTTCAAGGAGCGATTCCTAACAGCACAAGCAGCAGAGGCACAAACTGCATGACGAGAAGGGACAACGTAGAACACGTCTCTGTCCTGGCACATTTTCGTGTGCGATACTTCCCTCCGGGTCTTCGGGCCTTGCGAAGCTCCGTGTACTGCGAGCGCTGCTACTCGCAGCTGAGAAGGACCGTGGAGCAAGCGGCGAGTTCGGAGAGCTCTTCGCTGCACTGCGCCGCTCGCAAGCGGCTTCGTTCTTCGCCTTCTGCCGTCCGGCGAGAGCTGAACTCCGGCGGTCAGTTGCAGCTCTGCCCAACAGCGTGTTCTCAGTTCTGCGGGCAAGCACGCCCTCTTGCCTTGGCCCCGGGAGCAAAGTCCCGAGCGAGCACTCGACTCAGTGCAATGCACCCGGAAGGACGCTCTCGCTCGTCTTTCAAGGAGCGATTCCTAACAGCAGAAGCAGCAGAGGCACAAACTGCATGACGAGAAGGGACAACGTAGAACACGTCTCTGTCCTGGCACATTTTCGTGTGCGATACTTCCCTCCGGGTCTTCGGGCCTTGCGAAGCTCCGTGTACTGCGAGCGCTGCTACTCGCAGCTGAGAAGGACCGTGGAGCAAGCGGCGAGTTCGGAGAGCTCTTCGCTGCACTGCGCCGCTCGCAAGCGGCTTCGTTCTTCGCCTTCTGCCGTCCGGCGAGAGCTGAACTCCGGCGGTCAGTTGCAGCTCTGCCCAACAGCGTGTTCTCAGTTCTGCGGGCAAGCACGCCCTCTTGCCTTGGCCCCGGGAGCAAAGTCCCGAGCGAGCACTCGACTCAGTGCAATGCACCCGGAAGGACGCTCTCGCTCGTTTTCAAGGAGCGATTCCTAACAGCACAAGCAGCAGAGGCACAAACTGCATGACGAGAAGGGACAACGTAGAACACGTCTCTGTCCTGGCACATTTTCGTGTGCGATACTTCCCTCCGGGTCTTCGGGCCTTGCGAAGCTCCGTGTACTGCGAGCGCTGCTACTCGCAGCTGAGAAGGACCGTGGAGCTAGCGGCGAGTTCGGAGAGCTCTTCGCTGCACTGCGCCGCTCGCAAGCGGCTTCGTTCTTCGCCTTCTGCCGTCCGGCGACAGCTGAACTCCGGCGGTCAGTTGCAGCTCTGCCCAACAGCGTGTTCTCAGTTCTGCGGGCAAGCACGCCCTCTTGCCTTGGCCCCGAGAGCAAAGTCCCGAGCGAGCACTCGACTCAGTGCAATGCACCCGGAAGGACGCTCTCGCTCGTCTTTCAAGGAGCGATTCCTAACAGCACAAGCAGCAGAGGCACAAACTGCATGACGAGAAGGGACAACGTAGAACACGTCTCTGTCCTGGCACATTTTCGTGTGCGATACTTCCCTCCGGGTCTTCGGGCCTTGCGAAGCTCCGTGTACTGCGAGCGCTGCTACTCGCAGCTGAGAAGGACCGTGGAGCTAGCGGCGAATTCGGAGAGCTCTTCGCTGCACTGCGCCGCTCGCAAGCGGCTTCGTTCTTCGCCTTCTGCCGTCCGGCGACAGCTGAACTCCGGCGGTCAGTTGCAGCTCTGCCCAACAGCGTGTTCTCAGTTCTGCGGGCAAGCACGCCCTCTTGCCTTGGCCCCGAGAGCAAAGTCCCGAGCGAGCACTCGACTCAGTGCAATGCACCCGGAAGGACGCTCTCGCTCGTCTTTCAAGGAGCGATTCCTAACAGCAGAAGCAGCAGAGGCACAAACTGCATGACGAGAAGGGACAACGTAGAACACGTCTCTGTCCTGGCACATTTTCGTGTGCGAAACTTCCCTCCGGGTCTTCGGGCCTTGCGAAGCTCCGTGTACTGCGAGCGCTGCTACTCGCAGCTGAGAAGGACCGTGGAGCTAGCGGCGAATTCGGAGAGCTCTTCGCTGCACTGCGCCGCTCGCAAGCGGCTTCGTTCTTCGCCTTCTGCCGTCCGGCGAGAGCTGAACTCCGGCGGTCAGTTGCAGCTCTGCCCAACAGCGTGTTCTCAGTTCTGCGGGCAAGCACGCCCACTTGCCTTGGCCCCGAGAGCAAAGTCCCGAGCGAGCACTCGACTCAGTGCAATGCACCCGGAAGGACGCTCTCGCTCGTCTTTCAAGGAGCGATTCCTAACAGCAGAAGCAGCAGAGGCACAAACTGCATGACGAGAAGGGACAACGTAGAACACGTCTCTGTCCTGGCACATTTTCGTGTGCGATACTTCCCTCCGGGTCTTCGGGCCTTGCGAAGCTCCGTGTACTGCGAGCGCTGCTACTCGCAGCTGAGAAGGACCGTGGAGCTAGCGGCGAATTCGGAGAGCTCTTCGCTGCACTGCGCCGCTCGCAAGCGGCTTCGTTCTTCGCCTTCTGCCGTCCGGCGAGAGCTGAACTCCGGCGGTCAGTTGCAGCTCTGCCCAACAGCGTGTTCTCAGTTCTGCGGGCAAGCACGCCCTCTTGCCTTGGCCCCGGGAGCAAAGTCCCGAGCGAGCACTCGACTCAGTGCAATGCACCCGGAAGGACGCTCTCGCTCGTTTTCAAGGAGCGATTCCTAACAGCAGAAGCAGCAGAGGCACAAACTGCATGACGAGAAGGGACAACGTAGAACACGTCTCTGTCCTGGCACATTTTCGTGTGCGATACTTCCCTCCGGGTCTTCGGGCCTTGCGAAGCTCCGTGTACTGCGAGCGCTGCTACTCGCAGCTGAGAAGGACCGTGGAGCTAGCGGCGAATTCGGAGAGCTCTTCGCTGCACTGCGCCGCTCGCAAGCGGCTTCGTTCTTCGCCTTCTGCCGTCCGGCGAGAGCTGAACTCCGGCGGTCAGTTGCAGCTCTGCCCAACAGCGTGTTCTCAGTTCTGCGGGCAAGCACGCCCTCTTGCCTTGGCCCCGAGAGCAAAGTCCCGAGCGAGCACTCGACTCAGTGCAATGCACCCGGAAGGACGCTCTCGCTCGTCTTTCAAGGAGCGATTCCTAACAGCAGAAGCAGCAGAGGCACAAACTGCATGACGAGAAGGGACAACGTAGAACACGTCTCTGTCCTGGCACATTTTCGTGTGCGAAACTTCCCTCCGGGTCTTCGGGCCTTGCGAAGCTCCGTGTACTGCGAGCGCTGCTACTCGCAGCTGAGAAGGACCGTGGAGCTAGCGGCGAGTTCGGAGAGCTCTTCGCTGCACTGCGCCGCTCGCAAGCGGCTTCGTTCTTCGCCTTCTGCCGTCCGGCGAGAGCTGAACTCCGGCGGTCAGTTGCAGCTCTGCCCAACAGCGTGTTCTCAGTTCTGCGGGCAAGCACGCCCTCTTGCCTTGGCCCCGAGAGCAAAGTCCCGAGCGAGCACTCGACTCAGTGCAATGCACCCGGAAGGACGCTCTCGCTCGTTTTCAAGGAGCGATTCCTAACAGCACAAGCAGCAGAGGCACAAACTGCATGACGAGAAGGGACAACGTAGAACACGTCTCTGTCCTGGCACATTTTCGTGTGCGATACTTCCCTCCGGGTCTTCGGGCCTTGCGAAGCTCCGTGTACTGCGAGCGCTGCTACTCGCAGCTGAGAAGGACCGTGGAGCTAGCGGCGAGTTCGGAGAGCTCTTCGCTGCACTGCGCCGCTCGCAAGCGGCTTCGTTCTTCGCCTTCTGCCGTCCGGCGACAGCTGAACTCCGGCGGTCAGTTGCAGCTCTGCCCAACAGCGTGTTCTCAGTTCTGCGGGCAAGCACGCCCTCTTGCCTTGGCCCCGGGAGCAAAGTCCCGAGCGAGCACTCGACTCAGTGCAATGCACCCGGAAGGACGCTCTCGCTCGTCTTTCAAGGAGCGATTCCTAACGGCACAAGCAGCAGAGGCACAAACTGCATGACGAGAAGGGACAACGTAGAACACGTCTCTGTCCTGGCACATTTTCGTGTGCGATACTTCCCTCCGGGTCTTCGGGCCTTGCGAAGCTCCGTGTACTGCGAGCGCTGCTACTCGCAGCTGAGAAGGACCGTGGAGCTAGCGGCGAATTCGGAGAGCTCTTCGCTGCACTGCGCCGCTCGCAAGCGGCTTCGTTCTTCGCCTTCTGCCGTCCGGCGACAGCTGAACTCCGGCGGTCAGTTGCAGCTCTGCCCAACAGCGTGTTCTCAGTTCTGCGGGCAAGCACGCCCTCTTGCCTTGGCCCCGAGAGCAAAGTCCCGAGCGAGCACTCGACTCAGTGCAATGCACCCGGAAGGACGCTCTCGCTCGTCTTTCAAGGAGCGATTCCTAACAGCACAAGCAGCAGAGGCACAAACTGCATGACGAGAAGGGACAACGTAGATAACACGTCTCTGTCCTGGCACATTTTCGTGTGCGATACTTCCCTCCGGGTCTTCGGGCCTTGCGAAGCTCCGTGTACTGCGAGCGCTGCTACTCGCAGCTGAGAAGGACCGTGGAGCTAGCGGCGAATTCGGAGAGCTCTTCGCTGCACTGCGCCGCTCGCAGCGGCTTCGTTCTTCGCCTTCTGCCGTCCGGCGACAGCTGAACTCCGGCGGTCAGTTGCAGCTCTGCCCAACAGCGTGTCTCAGTTCTGCGGGCAAGCACGCCCTCTTGCCTTGGCCCCGGGAGCAAAGTCCCGAGCGAGCACTCGACTCAGTGCAATGCACCCGGAAGGACGCTCTCGCTCGTCTTTCAAGGAGCGATTCCTAACAGCAGAAGCAGCAGAGGCACAAACTGCATGACGAGAAGGGACAACGTAGAACACGTCTCTGTCCTGGCACATTTTCGTGTGCGATACTTCCCTCCGGGTCTTCGGGCCTTGCGAAGCTCCGTGTACTGCGAGCGCTGCTACTCGCAGCTGAGAAGGACCGTGGAGCAAGCGGCGAGTTCGGAGAGCTCTTCGCTGCACTGCGCCGCTCGCAAGCGGCTTCGTTCTTCGCCTTCTGCCGTCCGGCGAGAGCTGAACTCCGGCGGTCAGTTGCAGCTCTGCCCAACAGCGTGTTCTCAGTTCTGCGGGCAAGCACGCCCTCTTGCCTTGGCCCCGGGAGCAAAGTCCCGAGCGAGCACTCGACTCAGTGCAATGCACCCGGAAGGACGCTCTCGCTCGTTTTCAAGGAGCGATTCCTAACAGCAGAAGCAGCAGAGGCACAAACTGCATGACGAGAAGGGACAACGTAGAACACGTCTCTGTCCTGGCACATTTTCGTGTGCGATACTTCCCTCCGGGTCTTCGGGCCTTGCGAAGCTCCGTGTACTGCGAGCGCTGCTACTCGCAGCTGAGAAGGACCGTGGAGCTAGCGGCGAATTCGGAGAGCTCTTCGCTGCACTGCGCCGCTCGCAAGCGGCTTCGTTCTTCGCCTTCTGCCGTCCGGCGACAGCTGAATTCCGGCGGTCAGTTGCAGCTCTGCCCAACAGCGTGTTCTCAGTTCTGCGGGCAAGCACGCCCTCTTGCCTTGGCCCCGAGAGCAAAGTCCCGAGCGAGCACTCGACTCAGTGCAATGCACCCGGAAGGACGCTCTCGCTCGTCTTTCAAGGAGCGATTCCTAACAGCACAAGCAGCAGAGGCACAAACTGCATGACGAGAAGGGACAACGTAGAACACGTCTCTGTCCTGGCACATTTTCGTGTGCGATACTTCCCTCCGGGTCTTCGGGCCTTGCGAAGCCCCGTGTACTGCGAGCGCTGCTACTCGCAGCTGAGAAGGACCGTGGAGCTAGCGGCGAATTCGGAGAGCTCTTCGCTGCACTGCGCCGCTCGCAAGCGGCTTCGTTCTTCGCCTTCTGCCGTCCGGCGAGAGCTGAACTCCGGCGGTCAGTTGCAGCTCTGCCCAACAGCGTGTTCTCAGTTCTGCGGGCAAGCACGCCCTCTTGCCTTGGCCCCGAGAGCAAAGTCCCGAGCGAGCACTCGACTCAGTGCAATGCACCCGGAAGGACGCTCTCGCTCGTCTTTCAAGGAGCGATTCCTAACAGCACAAGCAGCAGAGGCACAAACTGCATGACGAGAAGGGACAACGTAGAACACGTCTCTGTCCTGGCACATTTTCGTGTGCGATACTTCCCTCCGGGTCTTCGGGCCTTGCGAAGCCCCGTGTACTGCGAGCGCTGCTACTCGCAGCTGAGAAGGACCGTGGAGCTAGCGGCGAATTCGGAGAGCTCTTCGCTGCACTGCGCCGCTCGCAAGCGGCTTCGTTCTTCGCCTTCTGCCGTCCGGCGACAGCTGAACTCCGGCGGTCAGTTGCAGCTCTGCCCAACAGCGTGTTCTCAGTTCTGCGGGCAAGCACGCCCTCTTGCCTTGGCCCCGAGAGCAAAGTCCCGAGCGAGCACTCGACTCAGTGCAATGCACCCGGAAGGACGCTCTCGCTCGTCTTTCAAGGAGCGATTCCTAACGGCACAAGCAGCAGAGGCACAAACTGCATGACGAGAAGGGACAACGTAGAACACGTCTCTGTCCTGGCACATTTTCGTGTGCGATACTTCCCTCCGGGTCTTCGGGCCTTGCGAAGCTCCGTGTACTGCGAGCGCTGCTACTCGCAGCTGAGAAGGACCGTGGAGCTAGCGGCGAATTCGGAGAGCTCTTCGCTGCACTGCGCCGCTCGCAAGCGGCTTCGTTCTTCGCCTTCTGCCGTCCGGCGAGAGCTGAACTCCGGCGGTCAGTTGCAGCTCTGCCCAACAGCGTGTTCTCAGTTCTGCGGGCAAGCACGCCCTCTTGCCTTGGCCCCGAGAGCAAAGTCCCGAGCGAGCACTCGACTCAGTGCAATGCACCCGGAAGGACGCTCTCGCTCGTCTTTCAAGGAGCGATTCCTAACAGCAGAAGCAGCAGAGGCACAAACTGCATGACGAGAAGGGACAACGTAGAACACGTCTCTGTCCTGGCACATTTTCGTGTGCGATACTTCCCTCCGGGTCTTCGGGCCTTGCGAAGCTCCGTGTACTGCGAGCGCTGCTACTCGCAGCTGAGAAGGACCGTGGAGCTAGCGGCGAATTCGGAGAGCTCTTCGCTGCACTGCGCCGCTCGCAAGCGGCTTCGTTCTTCGCCTTCTGCCGTCCGGCGAGAGCTGAACTCCGGCGGTCAGTTGCAGCTCTGCCCAACAGCGTGTTCTCAGTTCTGCGGGCAAGCACGCCCTCTTGCCTTGGCCCCGAGAGCAAAGTCCCGAGCGAGCACTCGACTCAGTGCAATGCACCCGGAAGGACGCTCTCGCTCGTCTTTCAAGGAGCGATTCCTAACAGCACAAGCAGCAGAGGCACAAACTGCATGACGAGAAGGGACAACGTAGAACACGTCTCTGTCCTGGCACATTTTCGTGTGCGAAACTTCCCTCCGGGTCTTCGGGCCTTGCGAAGCTCCGTGTACTGCGAGCGCTGCTACTCGCAGCTGAGAAGGACCGTGGAGCTAGCGGCGAATTCGGAGAGCTCTTCGCTGCACTGCGCCGCTCGCAAGCGGCTTCGTTCTTCGCCTTCTGCCGTCCGGCGAGAGCTGAACTCCGGCGGTCAGTTGCAGCTCTGCCCAACAGCGTGTTCTCAGTTCTGCGGGCAAGCACGCCCTCTTGCCTTGGCCCCGAGAGCAAAGTCCCGAGCGAGCACTCGACTCAGTGCAATGCACCCGGAAGGACGCTCTCGCTCGTCTTTCAAGGAGCGATTCCTAACAGCACAAGCAGCAGAGGCACAAACTGCATGACGAGAAGGGACAACGTAGAACACGTCTCTGTCCTGGCACATTTTCGTGTGCGATACTTCCCTCCGGGTCTTCGGGCCTTGCGAAGCTCCGTGTACTGCGAGCGCTGCTACTCGCAGCTGAGAAGGACCGTGGAGCAAGCGGCGAGTTCGGAGAGCTCTTCGCTGCACTGCGCCGCTCGCAAGCGGCTTCGTTCTTCGCCTTCTGCCGTCCGGCGAGAGCTGAACTCCGGCGGTCAGTTGCAGCTCTGCCCAACAGCGTGTTCTCAGTTCTGCGGGCAAGCACGCCCTCTTGCCTTGGCCCCGGGAGCAAAGTCCCGAGCGAGCACTCGACTCAGTGCAATGCACCCGGAAGGACGCTCTCGCTCGTCTTTCAAGGAGCGATTCCTAACAGCACAAGCAGCAGAGGCACAAACTGCATGACGAGAAGGGACAACGTAGAACACGTCTCTGTCCTGGCACATTTTCGTGTGCGATACTTCCCTCCGGGTCTTCGGGCCTTGCGAAGCTCCGTGTACTGCGAGCGCTGCTACTCGCAGCTGAGAAGGACCGTGGAGCAAGCGGCGAGTTCGGAGAGCTCTTCGCTGCACTGCGCCGCTCGCAAGCGGCTTCGTTCTTCGCCTTCTGCCGTCCGGCGAGAGCTGAACTCCGGCGGTCAGTTGCAGCTCTGCCCAACAGCGTGTTCTCAGTTCTGCGGGCAAGCACGCCCTCTTGCCTTGGCCCCGGGAGCAAAGTCCCGAGCGAGCACTCGACTCAGTGCAATGCACCCGGAAGGACGCTCTCGCTCGTCTTTCAAGGAGCGATTCCTAACAGCAGAAGCAGCAGAGGCACAAACTGCATGACGAGAAGGGACAACGTAGAACACGTCTCTGTCCTGGCACATTTTCGTGTGCGATACTTCCCTCCGGGTCTTCGGGCCTTGCGAAGCTCCGTGTACTGCGAGCGCTGCTACTCGCAGCTGAGAAGGACCGTGGAGCAAGCGGCGAGTTCGGAGAGCTCTTCGCTGCACTGCGCCGCTCGCAAGCGGCTTCGTTCTTCGCCTTCTGCCGTCCGGCGAGAGCTGAACTCCGGCGGTCAGTTGCAGCTCTGCCCAACAGCGTGTTCTCAGTTCTGCGGGCAAGCACGCCCTCTTGCCTTGGCCCCGGGAGCAAAGTCCCGAGCGAGCACTCGACTCAGTGCAATGCACCCGGAAGGACGCTCTCGCTCGTTTTCAAGGAGCGATTCCTAACAGCACAAGCAGCAGAGGCACAAACTGCATGACGAGAAGGGACAACGTAGAACACGTCTCTGTCCTGGCACATTTTCGTGTGCGATACTTCCCTCCGGGTCTTCGGGCCTTGCGAAGCTCCGTGTACTGCGAGCGCTGCTACTCGCAGCTGAGAAGGACCGTGGAGCTAGCGGCGAGTTCGGAGAGCTCTTCGCTGCACTGCGCCGCTCGCAAGCGGCTTCGTTCTTCGCCTTCTGCCGTCCGGCGACAGCTGAACTCCGGCGGTCAGTTGCAGCTCTGCCCAACAGCGTGTTCTCAGTTCTGCGGGCAAGCACGCCCTCTTGCCTTGGCCCCGAGAGCAAAGTCCCGAGCGAGCACTCGACTCAGTGCAATGCACCCGGAAGGACGCTCTCGCTCGTCTTTCAAGGAGCGATTCCTAACAGCACAAGCAGCAGAGGCACAAACTGCATGACGAGAAGGGACAACGTAGAACACGTCTCTGTCCTGGCACATTTTCGTGTGCGATACTTCCCTCCGGGTCTTCGGGCCTTGCGAAGCTCCGTGTACTGCGAGCGCTGCTACTCGCAGCTGAGAAGGACCGTGGAGCTAGCGGCGAATTCGGAGAGCTCTTCGCTGCACTGCGCCGCTCGCAAGCGGCTTCGTTCTTCGCCTTCTGCCGTCCGGCGACAGCTGAACTCCGGCGGTCAGTTGCAGCTCTGCCCAACAGCGTGTTCTCAGTTCTGCGGGCAAGCACGCCCTCTTGCCTTGGCCCCGAGAGCAAAGTCCCGAGCGAGCACTCGACTCAGTGCAATGCACCCGGAAGGACGCTCTCGCTCGTCTTTCAAGGAGCGATTCCTAACAGCAGAAGCAGCAGAGGCACAAACTGCATGACGAGAAGGGACAACGTAGAACACGTCTCTGTCCTGGCACATTTTCGTGTGCGAAACTTCCCTCCGGGTCTTCGGGCCTTGCGAAGCTCCGTGTACTGCGAGCGCTGCTACTCGCAGCTGAGAAGGACCGTGGAGCTAGCGGCGAATTCGGAGAGCTCTTCGCTGCACTGCGCCGCTCGCAAGCGGCTTCGTTCTTCGCCTTCTGCCGTCCGGCGACAGCTGAACTCCGGCGGTCAGTTGCAGCTCTGCCCAACAGCGTGTTCTCAGTTCTGCGGGCAAGCACGCCCACTTGCCTTGGCCCCGAGAGCAAAGTCCCGAGCGAGCACTCGACTCAGTGCAATGCACCCGGAAGGACGCTCTCGCTCGTCTTTCAAGGAGCGATTCCTAACAGCAGAAGCAGCAGAGGCACAAACTGCATGACGAGAAGGGACAACGTAGAACACGTCTCTGTCCTGGCACATTTTCGTGTGCGATACTTCCCTCCGGGTCTTCGGGCCTTGCGAAGCTCCGTGTACTGCGAGCGCTGCTACTCGCAGCTGAGAAGGACCGTGGAGCTAGCGGCGAATTCGGAGAGCTCTTCGCTGCACTGCGCCGCTCGCAAGCGGCTTCGTTCTTCGCCTTCTGCCGTCCGGCGAGAGCTGAACTCCGGCGGTCAGTTGCAGCTCTGCCCAACAGCGTGTTCTCAGTTCTGCGGGCAAGCACGCCCTCTTGCCTTGGCCCCGAGAGCAAAGTCCCGAGCGAGCACTCGACTCAGTGCAATGCACCCGGAAGGACGCTCTCGCTCGTCTTTCAAGGAGCGATTCCTAACAGCACAAGCAGCAGAGGCACAAACTGCATGACGAGAAGGGACAACGTAGAACACGTCTCTGTCCTGGCACATTTTCGTGTGCGAAACTTCCCTCCGGGTCTTCGGGCCTTGCGAAGCTCCGTGTACTGCGAGCGCTGCTACTCGCAGCTGAGAAGGACCGTGGAGCTAGCGGCGAATTCGGAGAGCTCTTCGCTGCACTGCGCCGCTCGCAAGCGGCTTCGTTCTTCGCCTTCTGCCGTCCGGCGAGAGCTGAACTCCGGCGGTCAGTTGCAGCTCTGCCCAACAGCGTGTTCTCAGTTCTGCGGGCAAGCACGCCCACTTGCCTTGGCCCCGGGAGCAAAGTCCCGAGCGAGCACTCGACTCAGTGCAATGCACCCGGAAGGACGCTCTCGCTCGTCTTTCAAGGAGCGATTCCTAACAGCACAAGCAGCAGAGGCACAAACTGCATGACGAGAAGGGACAACGTAGAACACGTCTCTGTCCTGGCACATTTTCGTGTGCGATACTTCCCTCCGGGTCTTCGGGCCTTGCGAAGCTCCGTGTACTGCGAGCGCTGCTACTCGCAGCTGAGAAGGACCGTGGAGCAAGCGGCGAGTTCGGAGAGCTCTTCGCTGCACTGCGCCGCTCGCAAGCGGCTTCGTTCTTCGCCTTCTGCCGTCCGGCGAGAGCTGAACTCCGGCGGTCAGTTGCAGCTCTGCCCAACAGCGTGTTCTCAGTTCTGCGGGCAAGCACGCCCTCTTGCCTTGGCCCCGGGAGCAAAGTCCCGAGCGAGCACTCGACTCAGTGCAATGCACCCGGAAGGACGCTCTCGCTCGTTTTCAAGGAGCGATTCCTAACAGCAGAAGCAGCAGAGGCACAAACTGCATGACGAGAAGGGACAACGTAGAACACGTCTCTGTCCTGGCACATTTTCGTGTGCGATACTTCCCTCCGGGTCTTCGGGCCTTGCGAAGCTCCGTGTACTGCGAGCGCTGCTACTCGCAGCTGAGAAGGACCGTGGAGCTAGCGGCGAATTCGGAGAGCTCTTCGCTGCACTGCGCCGCTCGCAAGCGGCTTCGTTCTTCGCCTTCTGCCGTCCGGCGACAGCTGAATTCCGGCGGTCAGTTGCAGCTCTGCCCAACAGCGTGTTCTCAGTTCTGCGGGCAAGCACGCCCTCTTGCCTTGGCCCCGAGAGCAAAGTCCCGAGCGAGCACTCGACTCAGTGCAATGCACCCGGAAGGACGCTCTCGCTCGTCTTTCAAGGAGCGATTCCTAACAGCACAAGCAGCAGAGGCACAAACTGCATGACGAGAAGGGACAACGTAGAACACGTCTCTGTCCTGGCACATTTTCGTGTGCGATACTTCCCTCCGGGTCTTCGGGCCTTGCGAAGCCCCGTGTACTGCGAGCGCTGCTACTCGCAGCTGAGAAGGACCGTGGAGCTAGCGGCGAATTCGGAGAGCTCTTCGCTGCACTGCGCCGCTCGCAAGCGGCTTCGTTCTTCGCCTTCTGCCGTCCGGCGACAGCTGAACTCCGGCGGTCAGTTGCAGCTCTGCCCAACAGCGTGTTCTCAGTTCTGCGGGCAAGCACGCCCTCTTGCCTTGGCCCCGAGAGCAAAGTCCCGAGCGAGCACTCGACTCAGTGCAATGCACCCGGAAGGACGCTCTCGCTCGTCTTTCAAGGAGCGATTCCTAACAGCACAAGCAGCAGAGGCACAAACTGCATGACGAGAAGGGACAACGTAGAACACGTCTCTGTCCTGGCACATTTTCGTGTGCGATACTTCCCTCCGGGTCTTCGGGCCTTGCGAAGCCCCGTGTACTGCGAGCGCTGCTACTCGCAGCTGAGAAGGACCGTGGAGCTAGCGGCGAATTCGGAGAGCTCTTCGCTGCACTGCGCCGCTCGCAAGCGGCTTCGTTCTTCGCCTTCTGCCGTCCGGCGACAGCTGAACTCCGGCGGTCAGTTGCAGCTCTGCCCAACAGCGTGTTCTCAGTTCTGCGGGCAAGCACGCCCTCTTGCCTTGGCCCCGAGAGCAAAGTCCCGAGCGAGCACTCGACTCAGTGCAATGCACCCGGAAGGACGCTCTCGCTCGTCTTTCAAGGAGCGATTCCTAACGGCACAAGCAGCAGAGGCACAAACTGCATGACGAGAAGGGACAACGTAGAACACGTCTCTGTCCTGGCACATTTTCGTGTGCGATACTTCCCTCCGGGTCTTCGGGCCTTGCGAAGCTCCGTGTACTGCGAGCGCTGCTACTCGCAGCTGAGAAGGACCGTGGAGCTAGCGGCGAATTCGGAGAGCTCTTCGCTGCACTGCGCCGCTCGCAAGCGGCTTCGTTCTTCGCCTTCTGCCGTCCGGCGACAGCTGAACTCCGGCGGTCAGTTGCAGCTCTGCCCAACAGCGTGTTCTCAGTTCTGCGGGCAAGCACGCCCTCTTGCCTTGGCCCCGAGAGCAAAGTCCCGAGCGAGCACTCGACTCAGTGCAATGCACCCGGAAGGACGCTCTCGCTCGTCTTTCAAGGAGCGATTCCTAACAGCACAAGCAGCAGAGGCACAAACTGCATGACGAGAAGGGACAACGTAGAACACGTCTCTGTCCTGGCACATTTTCGTGTGCGATACTTCCCTCCGGGTCTTCGGGCCTTGCGAAGCTCCGTGTACTGCGAGCGCTGCTACTCGCAGCTGAGAAGGACCGTGGAGCTAGCGGCGAATTCGGAGAGCTCTTCGCTGCACTGCGCCGCTCGCAAGCGGCTTCGTTCTTCGCCTTCTGCCGTCCGGCGACAGCTGAACTCCGGCGGTCAGTTGCAGCTCTGCCCAACAGCGTGTTCTCAGTTCTGCGGGCAAGCACGCCCTCTTGCCTTGGCCCCGAGAGCAAAGTCCCGAGCGAGCACTCGACTCAGTGCAATGCACCCGGAAGGACGCTCTCGCTCGTCTTTCAAGGAGCGATTCCTAACAGCACAAGCAGCAGAGGCACAAACTGCATGACGAGAAGGGACAACGTAGAACACGTCTCTGTCCTGGCACATTTTCGTGTGCGATACTTCCCTCCGGGTCTTCGGGCCTTGCGAAGCCCCGTGTACTGCGAGCGCTGCTACTCGCAGCTGAGAAGGACCGTGGAGCTAGCGGCGAATTCGGAGAGCTCTTCGCTGCACTGCGCCGCTCGCAAGCGGCTTCGTTCTTCGCCTTCTGCCGTCCGGCGACAGCTGAACTCCGGCGGTCAGTTGCAGCTCTGCCCAACAGCGTGTTCTCAGTTCTGCGGGCAAGCACGCCCTCTTGCCTTGGCCCCGAGAGCAAAGTCCCGAGCGAGCACTCGACTCAGTGCAATGCACCCGGAAGGACGCTCTCGCTCGTCTTTCAAGGAGCGATTCCTAACGGCACAAGCAGCAGAGGCACAAACTGCATGACGAGAAGGGACAACGTAGAACACGTCTCTGTCCTGGCACATTTTCGTGTGCGATACTTCCCTCCGGGTCTTCGGGCCTTGCGAAGCTCCGTGTACTGCGAGCGCTGCTACTCGCAGCTGAGAAGGACCGTGGAGCTAGCGGCGAATTCGGAGAGCTCTTCGCTGCACTGCGCCGCTCGCAAGCGGCTTCGTTCTTCGCCTTCTGCCGTCCGGCGACAGCTGAACTCCGGCGGTCAGTTGCAGCTCTGCCCAACAGCGTGTTCTCAGTTCTGCGGGCAAGCACGCCCTCTTGCCTTGGCCCCGAGAGCAAAGTCCCGAGCGAGCACTCGACTCAGTGCAATGCACCCGGAAGGACGCTCTCGCTCGTCTTTCAAGGAGCGATTCCTAACAGCACAAGCAGCAGAGGCACAAACTGCATGACGAGAAGGGACAACGTAGAACACGTCTCTGTCCTGGCACATTTTCGTGTGCGATACTTCCCTCCGGGTCTTCGGGCCTTGCGAAGCTCCGTGTACTGCGAGCGCTGCTACTCGCAGCTGAGAAGGACCGTGGAGCTAGCGGCGAATTCGGAGAGCTCTTCGCTGCACTGCGCCGCTCGCAAGCGGCTTCGTTCTTCGCCTTCTGCCGTCCGGCGAGAGCTGAACTCCGGCGGTCAGTTGCAGCTCTGCCCAACAGCGTGTTCTCAGTTCTGCGGGCAAGCACGCCCTCTTGCCTTGGCCCCGAGAGCAAAGTCCCGAGCGAGCACTCGACTCAGTGCAATGCACCCGGAAGGACGCTCTCGCTCGTCTTTCAAGGAGCGATTCCTAACAGCACAAGCAGCAGAGGCACAAACTGCATGACGAGAAGGGACAACGTAGAACACGTCTCTGTCCTGGCACATTTTCGTGTGCGAAACTTCCCTCCGGGTCTTCGGGCCTTGCGAAGCTCCGTGTACTGCGAGCGCTGCTACTCGCAGCTGAGAAGGACCGTGGAGCTAGCGGCGAATTCGGAGAGCTCTTCGCTGCACTGCGCCGCTCGCAAGCGGCTTCGTTCTTCGCCTTCTGCCGTCCGGCGAGAGCTGAACTCCGGCGGTCAGTTGCAGCTCTGCCCAACAGCGTGTTCTCAGTTCTGCGGGCAAGCACGCCCTCTTGCCTTGGCCCCGAGAGCAAAGTCCCGAGCGAGCACTCGACTCAGTGCAATGCACCCGGAAGGACGCTCTCGCTCGTCTTTCAAGGAGCGATTCCTAACAGCACAAGCAGCAGAGGCACAAACTGCATGACGAGAAGGGACAACGTAGAACACGTCTCTGTCCTGGCACATTTTCGTGTGCGATACTTCCCTCCGGGTCTTCGGGCCTTGCGAAGCTCCGTGTACTGCGAGCGCTGCTACTCGCAGCTGAGAAGGACCGTGGAGCAAGCGGCGAGTTCGGAGAGCTCTTCGCTGCACTGCGCCGCTCGCAAGCGGCTTCGTTCTTCGCCTTCTGCCGTCCGGCGAGAGCTGAACTCCGGCGGTCAGTTGCAGCTCTGCCCAACAGCGTGTTCTCAGTTCTGCGGGCAAGCACGCCCTCTTGCCTTGGCCCCGGGAGCAAAGTCCCGAGCGAGCACTCGACTCAGTGCAATGCACCCGGAAGGACGCTCTCGCTCGTCTTTCAAGGAGCGATTCCTAACAGCACAAGCAGCAGAGGCACAAACTGCATGACGAGAAGGGACAACGTAGAACACGTCTCTGTCCTGGCACATTTTCGTGTGCGATACTTCCCTCCGGGTCTTCGGGCCTTGCGAAGCTCCGTGTACTGCGAGCGCTGCTACTCGCAGCTGAGAAGGACCGTGGAGCAAGCGGCGAGTTCGGAGAGCTCTTCGCTGCACTGCGCCGCTCGCAAGCGGCTTCGTTCTTCGCCTTCTGCCGTCCGGCGAGAGCTGAACTCCGGCGGTCAGTTGCAGCTCTGCCCAACAGCGTGTTCTCAGTTCTGCGGGCAAGCACGCCCTCTTGCCTTGGCCCCGGGAGCAAAGTCCCGAGCGAGCACTCGACTCAGTGCAATGCACCCGGAAGGACGCTCTCGCTCGTCTTTCAAGGAGCGATTCCTAACAGCAGAAGCAGCAGAGGCACAAACTGCATGACGAGAAGGGACAACGTAGAACACGTCTCTGTCCTGGCACATTTTCGTGTGCGATACTTCCCTCCGGGTCTTCGGGCCTTGCGAAGCTCCGTGTACTGCGAGCGCTGCTACTCGCAGCTGAGAAGGACCGTGGAGCAAGCGGCGAGTTCGGAGAGCTCTTCGCTGCACTGCGCCGCTCGCAAGCGGCTTCGTTCTTCGCCTTCTGCCGTCCGGCGAGAGCTGAACTCCGGCGGTCAGTTGCAGCTCTGCCCAACAGCGTGTTCTCAGTTCTGCGGGCAAGCACGCCCTCTTGCCTTGGCCCCGGGAGCAAAGTCCCGAGCGAGCACTCGACTCAGTGCAATGCACCCGGAAGGACGCTCTCGCTCGTTTTCAAGGAGCGATTCCTAACAGCACAAGCAGCAGAGGCACAAACTGCATGACGAGAAGGGACAACGTAGAACACGTCTCTGTCCTGGCACATTTTCGTGTGCGATACTTCCCTCCGGGTCTTCGGGCCTTGCGAAGCTCCGTGTACTGCGAGCGCTGCTACTCGCAGCTGAGAAGGACCGTGGAGCTAGCGGCGAGTTCGGAGAGCTCTTCGCTGCACTGCGCCGCTCGCAAGCGGCTTCGTTCTTCGCCTTCTGCCGTCCGGCGACAGCTGAACTCCGGCGGTCAGTTGCAGCTCTGCCCAACAGCGTGTTCTCAGTTCTGCGGGCAAGCACGCCCTCTTGCCTTGGCCCCGAGAGCAAAGTCCCGAGCGAGCACTCGACTCAGTGCAATGCACCCGGAAGGACGCTCTCGCTCGTCTTTCAAGGAGCGATTCCTAACAGCACAAGCAGCAGAGGCACAAACTGCATGACGAGAAGGGACAACGTAGAACACGTCTCTGTCCTGGCACATTTTCGTGTGCGATACTTCCCTCCGGGTCTTCGGGCCTTGCGAAGCTCCGTGTACTGCGAGCGCTGCTACTCGCAGCTGAGAAGGACCGTGGAGCTAGCGGCGAATTCGGAGAGCTCTTCGCTGCACTGCGCCGCTCGCAAGCGGCTTCGTTCTTCGCCTTCTGCCGTCCGGCGACAGCTGAACTCCGGCGGTCAGTTGCAGCTCTGCCCAACAGCGTGTTCTCAGTTCTGCGGGCAAGCACGCCCTCTTGCCTTGGCCCCGAGAGCAAAGTCCCGAGCGAGCACTCGACTCAGTGCAATGCACCCGGAAGGACGCTCTCGCTCGTCTTTCAAGGAGCGATTCCTAACAGCAGAAGCAGCAGAGGCACAAACTGCATGACGAGAAGGGACAACGTAGAACACGTCTCTGTCCTGGCACATTTTCGTGTGCGAAACTTCCCTCCGGGTCTTCGGGCCTTGCGAAGCTCCGTGTACTGCGAGCGCTGCTACTCGCAGCTGAGAAGGACCGTGGAGCTAGCGGCGAATTCGGAGAGCTCTTCGCTGCACTGCGCCGCTCGCAAGCGGCTTCGTTCTTCGCCTTCTGCCGTCCGGCGACAGCTGAACTCCGGCGGTCAGTTGCAGCTCTGCCCAACAGCGTGTTCTCAGTTCTGCGGGCAAGCACGCCCACTTGCCTTGGCCCCGAGAGCAAAGTCCCGAGCGAGCACTCGACTCAGTGCAATGCACCCGGAAGGACGCTCTCGCTCGTCTTTCAAGGAGCGATTCCTAACAGCAGAAGCAGCAGAGGCACAAACTGCATGACGAGAAGGGACAACGTAGAACACGTCTCTGTCCTGGCACATTTTCGTGTGCGATACTTCCCTCCGGGTCTTCGGGCCTTGCGAAGCTCCGTGTACTGCGAGCGCTGCTACTCGCAGCTGAGAAGGACCGTGGAGCTAGCGGCGAATTCGGAGAGCTCTTCGCTGCACTGCGCCGCTCGCAAGCGGCTTCGTTCTTCGCCTTCTGCCGTCCGGCGACAGCTGAACTCCGGCGGTCAGTTGCAGCTCTGCCCAACAGCGTGTTCTCAGTTCTGCGGGCAAGCACGCCCTCTTGCCTTGGCCCCGGGAGCAAAGTCCCGAGCGAGCACTCGACTCAGTGCAATGCACCCGGAAGGACGCTCTCGCTCGTCTTTCAAGGAGCGATTCCTAACAGCAGAAGCAGCAGAGGCACAAACTGCATGACGAGAAGGGACAACGTAGAACACGTCTCTGTCCTGGCACATTTTCGTGTGCGATACTTCCCTCCGGGTCTTCGGGCCTTGCGAAGCTCCGTGTACTGCGAGCGCTGCTACTCGCAGCTGAGAAGGACCGTGGAGCAAGCGGCGAGTTCGGAGAGCTCTTCGCTGCACTGCGCCGCTCGCAAGCGGCTTCGTTCTTCGCCTTCTGCCGTCCGGCGAGAGCTGAACTCCGGCGGTCAGTTGCAGCTCTGCCCAACAGCGTGTTCTCAGTTCTGCGGGCAAGCACGCCCTCTTGCCTTGGCCCCGGGAGCAAAGTCCCGAGCGAGCACTCGACTCAGTGCAATGCACCCGGAAGGACGCTCTCGCTCGTTTTCAAGGAGCGATTCCTAACAGCAGAAGCAGCAGAGGCACAAACTGCATGACGAGAAGGGACAACGTAGAACACGTCTCTGTCCTGGCACATTTTCGTGTGCGATACTTCCCTCCGGGTCTTCGGGCCTTGCGAAGCTCCGTGTACTGCGAGCGCTGCTACTCGCAGCTGAGAAGGACCGTGGAGCTAGCGGCGAATTCGGAGAGCTCTTCGCTGCACTGCGCCGCTCGCAAGCGGCTTCGTTCTTCGCCTTCTGCCGTCCGGCGACAGCTGAATTCCGGCGGTCAGTTGCAGCTCTGCCCAACAGCGTGTTCTCAGTTCTGCGGGCAAGCACGCCCTCTTGCCTTGGCCCCGAGAGCAAAGTCCCGAGCGAGCACTCGACTCAGTGCAATGCACCCGGAAGGACGCTCTCGCTCGTCTTTCAAGGAGCGATTCCTAACAGCACAAGCAGCAGAGGCACAAACTGCATGACGAGAAGGGACAACGTAGAACACGTCTCTGTCCTGGCACATTTTCGTGTGCGATACTTCCCTCCGGGTCTTCGGGCCTTGCGAAGCCCCGTGTACTGCGAGCGCTGCTACTCGCAGCTGAGAAGGACCGTGGAGCTAGCGGCGAATTCGGAGAGCTCTTCGCTGCACTGCGCCGCTCGCAAGCGGCTTCGTTCTTCGCCTTCTGCCGTCCGGCGAGAGCTGAACTCCGGCGGTCAGTTGCAGCTCTGCCCAACAGCGTGTTCTCAGTTCTGCGGGCAAGCACGCCCTCTTGCCTTGGCCCCGAGAGCAAAGTCCCGAGCGAGCACTCGACTCAGTGCAATGCACCCGGAAGGACGCTCTCGCTCGTCTTTCAAGGAGCGATTCCTAACAGCACAAGCAGCAGAGGCACAAACTGCATGACGAGAAGGGACAACGTAGAACACGTCTCTGTCCTGGCACATTTTCGTGTGCGATACTTCCCTCCGGGTCTTCGGGCCTTGCGAAGCCCCGTGTACTGCGAGCGCTGCTACTCGCAGCTGAGAAGGACCGTGGAGCTAGCGGCGAATTCGGAGAGCTCTTCGCTGCACTGCGCCGCTCGCAAGCGGCTTCGTTCTTCGCCTTCTGCCGTCCGGCGACAGCTGAACTCCGGCGGTCAGTTGCAGCTCTGCCCAACAGCGTGTTCTCAGTTCTGCGGGCAAGCACGCCCTCTTGCCTTGGCCCCGAGAGCAAAGTCCCGAGCGAGCACTCGACTCAGTGCAATGCACCCGGAAGGACGCTCTCGCTCGTCTTTCAAGGAGCGATTCCTAACGGCACAAGCAGCAGAGGCACAAACTGCATGACGAGAAGGGACAACGTAGAACACGTCTCTGTCCTGGCACATTTTCGTGTGCGATACTTCCCTCCGGGTCTTCGGGCCTTGCGAAGCTCCGTGTACTGCGAGCGCTGCTACTCGCAGCTGAGAAGGACCGTGGAGCTAGCGGCGAATTCGGAGAGCTCTTCGCTGCACTGCGCCGCTCGCAAGCGGCTTCGTTCTTCGCCTTCTGCCGTCCGGCGAGAGCTGAACTCCGGCGGTCAGTTGCAGCTCTGCCCAACAGCGTGTTCTCAGTTCTGCGGGCAAGCACGCCCTCTTGCCTTGGCCCCGAGAGCAAAGTCCCGAGCGAGCACTCGACTCAGTGCAATGCACCCGGAAGGACGCTCTCGCTCGTCTTTCAAGGAGCGATTCCTAACAGCAGAAGCAGCAGAGGCACAAACTGCATGACGAGAAGGGACAACGTAGAACACGTCTCTGTCCTGGCACATTTTCGTGTGCGATACTTCCCTCCGGGTCTTCGGGCCTTGCGAAGCTCCGTGTACTGCGAGCGCTGCTACTCGCAGCTGAGAAGGACCGTGGAGCTAGCGGCGAATTCGGAGAGCTCTTCGCTGCACTGCGCCGCTCGCAAGCGGCTTCGTTCTTCGCCTTCTGCCGTCCGGCGAGAGCTGAACTCCGGCGGTCAGTTGCAGCTCTGCCCAACAGCGTGTTCTCAGTTCTGCGGGCAAGCACGCCCTCTTGCCTTGGCCCCGAGAGCAAAGTCCCGAGCGAGCACTCGACTCAGTGCAATGCACCCGGAAGGACGCTCTCGCTCGTCTTTCAAGGAGCGATTCCTAACAGCACAAGCAGCAGAGGCACAAACTGCATGACGAGAAGGGACAACGTAGAACACGTCTCTGTCCTGGCACATTTTCGTGTGCGAAACTTCCCTCCGGGTCTTCGGGCCTTGCGAAGCTCCGTGTACTGCGAGCGCTGCTACTCGCAGCTGAGAAGGACCGTGGAGCTAGCGGCGAATTCGGAGAGCTCTTCGCTGCACTGCGCCGCTCGCAAGCGGCTTCGTTCTTCGCCTTCTGCCGTCCGGCGAGAGCTGAACTCCGGCGGTCAGTTGCAGCTCTGCCCAACAGCGTGTTCTCAGTTCTGCGGGCAAGCACGCCCTCTTGCCTTGGCCCCGAGAGCAAAGTCCCGAGCGAGCACTCGACTCAGTGCAATGCACCCGGAAGGACGCTCTCGCTCGTCTTTCAAGGAGCGATTCCTAACAGCACAAGCAGCAGAGGCACAAACTGCATGACGAGAAGGGACAACGTAGAACACGTCTCTGTCCTGGCACATTTTCGTGTGCGATACTTCCCTCCGGGTCTTCGGGCCTTGCGAAGCTCCGTGTACTGCGAGCGCTGCTACTCGCAGCTGAGAAGGACCGTGGAGCAAGCGGCGAGTTCGGAGAGCTCTTCGCTGCACTGCGCCGCTCGCAAGCGGCTTCGTTCTTCGCCTTCTGCCGTCCGGCGACAGCTGAACTCCGGCGGTCAGTTGCAGCTCTGCCCAACAGCGTGTTCTCAGTTCTGCGGGCAAGCACGCCCTCTTGCCTTGGCCCCGGGAGCAAAGTCCCGAGCGAGCACTCGACTCAGTGCAATGCACCCGGAAGGACGCTCTCGCTCGTCTTTCAAGGAGCGATTCCTAACAGCACAAGCAGCAGAGGCACAAACTGCATGACGAGAAGGGACAACGTAGAACACGTCTCTGTCCTGGCACATTTTCGTGTGCGATACTTCCCTCCGGGTCTTCGGGCCTTGCGAAGCTCCGTGTACTGCGAGCGCTGCTACTCGCAGCTGAGAAGGACCGTGGAGCAAGCGGCGAGTTCGGAGAGCTCTTCGCTGCACTGCGCCGCTCGCAAGCGGCTTCGTTCTTCGCCTTCTGCCGTCCGGCGAGAGCTGAACTCCGGCGGTCAGTTGCAGCTCTGCCCAACAGCGTGTTCTCAGTTCTGCGGGCAAGCACGCCCTCTTGCCTTGGCCCCGGGAGCAAAGTCCCGAGCGAGCACTCGACTCAGTGCAATGCACCCGGAAGGACGCTCTCGCTCGTCTTTCAAGGAGCGATTCCTAACAGCAGAAGCAGCAGAGGCACAAACTGCATGACGAGAAGGGACAACGTAGAACACGTCTCTGTCCTGGCACATTTTCGTGTGCGATACTTCCCTCCGGGTCTTCGGGCCTTGCGAAGCTCCGTGTACTGCGAGCGCTGCTACTCGCAGCTGAGAAGGACCGTGGAGCAAGCGGCGAGTTCGGAGAGCTCTTCGCTGCACTGCGCCGCTCGCAAGCGGCTTCGTTCTTCGCCTTCTGCCGTCCGGCGAGAGCTGAACTCCGGCGGTCAGTTGCAGCTCTGCCCAACAGCGTGTTCTCAGTTCTGCGGGCAAGCACGCCCTCTTGCCTTGGCCCCGGGAGCAAAGTCCCGAGCGAGCACTCGACTCAGTGCAATGCACCCGGAAGGACGCTCTCGCTCGTTTTCAAGGAGCGATTCCTAACAGCACAAGCAGCAGAGGCACAAACTGCATGACGAGAAGGGACAACGTAGAACACGTCTCTGTCCTGGCACATTTTCGTGTGCGATACTTCCCTCCGGGTCTTCGGGCCTTGCGAAGCTCCGTGTACTGCGAGCGCTGCTACTCGCAGCTGAGAAGGACCGTGGAGCTAGCGGCGAATTCGGAGAGCTCTTCGCTGCACTGCGCCGCTCGCAAGCGGCTTCGTTCTTCGCCTTCTGCCGTCCGGCGACAGCTGAACTCCGGCGGTCAGTTGCAGCTCTGCCCAACAGCGTGTTCTCAGTTCTGCGGGCAAGCACGCCCTCTTGCCTTGGCCCCGAGAGCAAAGTCCCGAGCGAGCACTCGACTCAGTGCAATGCACCCGGAAGGACGCTCTCGCTCGTCTTTCAAGGAGCGATTCCTAACAGCAGAAGCAGCAGAGGCACAAACTGCATGACGAGAAGGGACAACGTAGAACACGTCTCTGTCCTGGCACATTTTCGTGTGCGAAACTTCCCTCCGGGTCTTCGGGCCTTGCGAAGCTCCGTGTACTGCGAGCGCTGCTACTCGCAGCTGAGAAGGACCGTGGAGCTAGCGGCGAATTCGGAGAGCTCTTCGCTGCACTGCGCCGCTCGCAAGCGGCTTCGTTCTTCGCCTTCTGCCGTCCGGCGACAGCTGAACTCCGGCGGTCAGTTGCAGCTCTGCCCAACAGCGTGTTCTCAGTTCTGCGGGCAAGCACGCCCACTTGCCTTGGCCCCGAGAGCAAAGTCCCGAGCGAGCACTCGACTCAGTGCAATGCACCCGGAAGGACGCTCTCGCTCGTCTTTCAAGGAGCGATTCCTAACAGCAGAAGCAGCAGAGGCACAAACTGCATGACGAGAAGGGACAACGTAGAACACGTCTCTGTCCTGGCACATTTTCGTGTGCGATACTTCCCTCCGGGTCTTCGGGCCTTGCGAAGCTCCGTGTACTGCGAGCGCTGCTACTCGCAGCTGAGAAGGACCGTGGAGCTAGCGGCGAATTCGGAGAGCTCTTCGCTGCACTGCGCCGCTCGCAAGCGGCTTCGTTCTTCGCCTTCTGCCGTCCGGCGAGAGCTGAACTCCGGCGGTCAGTTGCAGCTCTGCCCAACAGCGTGTTCTCAGTTCTGCGGGCAAGCACGCCCTCTTGCCTTGGCCCCGGGAGCAAAGTCCCGAGCGAGCACTCGACTCAGTGCAATGCACCCGGAAGGACGCTCTCGCTCGTTTTCAAGGAGCGATTCCTAACAGCAGAAGCAGCAGAGGCACAAACTGCATGACGAGAAGGGACAACGTAGAACACGTCTCTGTCCTGGCACATTTTCGTGTGCGATACTTCCCTCCGGGTCTTCGGGCCTTGCGAAGCTCCGTGTACTGCGAGCGCTGCTACTCGCAGCTGAGAAGGACCGTGGAGCTAGCGGCGAATTCGGAGAGCTCTTCGCTGCACTGCGCCGCTCGCAAGCGGCTTCGTTCTTCGCCTTCTGCCGTCCGGCGAGAGCTGAACTCCGGCGGTCAGTTGCAGCTCTGCCCAACAGCGTGTTCTCAGTTCTGCGGGCAAGCACGCCCTCTTGCCTTGGCCCCGAGAGCAAAGTCCCGAGCGAGCACTCGACTCAGTGCAATGCACCCGGAAGGACGCTCTCGCTCGTCTTTCAAGGAGCGATTCCTAACAGCACAAGCAGCAGAGGCACAAACTGCATGACGAGAAGGGACAACGTAGAACACGTCTCTGTCCTGGCACATTTTCGTGTGCGAAACTTCCCTCCGGGTCTTCGGGCCTTGCGAAGCTCCGTGTACTGCGAGCGCTGCTACTCGCAGCTGAGAAGGACCGTGGAGCTAGCGGCGAGTTCGGAGAGCTCTTCGCTGCACTGCGCCGCTCGCAAGCGGCTTCGTTCTTCGCCTTCTGCCGTCCGGCGAGAGCTGAACTCCGGCGGTCAGTTGCAGCTCTGCCCAACAGCGTGTTCTCAGTTCTGCGGGCAAGCACGCCCTCTTGCCTTGGCCCCGAGAGCAAAGTCCCGAGCGAGCACTCGACTCAGTGCAATGCACCCGGAAGGACGCTCTCGCTCGTCTTTCAAGGAGCGATTCCTAACAGCACAAGCAGCAGAGGCACAAACTGCATGACGAGAAGGGACAACGTAGAACACGTCTCTGTCCTGGCACATTTTCGTGTGCGAAACTTCCCTCCGGGTCTTCGGGCCTTGCGAAGCTCCGTGTACTGCGAGCGCTGCTACTCGCAGCTGAGAAGGACCGTGGAGCTAGCGGCGAATTCGGAGAGCTCTTCGCTGCACTGCGCCGCTCGCAAGCGGCTTCGTTCTTCGCCTTCTGCCGTCCGGCGAGAGCTGAACTCCGGCGGTCAGTTGCAGCTCTGCCCAACAGCGTGTTCTCAGTTCTGCGGGCAAGCACGCCCACTTGCCTTGGCCCCGGGAGCAAAGTCCCGAGCGAGCACTCGACTCAGTGCAATGCACCCGGAAGGACGCTCTCGCTCGTCTTTCAAGGAGCGATTCCTAACAGCACAAGCAGCAGAGGCACAAACTGCATGACGAGAAGGGACAACGTAGAACACGTCTCTGTCCTGGCACATTTTCGTGTGCGATACTTCCCTCCGGGTCTTCGGGCCTTGCGAAGCTCCGTGTACTGCGAGCGCTGCTACTCGCAGCTGAGAAGGACCGTGGAGCAAGCGGCGAGTTCGGAGAGCTCTTCGCTGCACTGCGCCGCTCGCAAGCGGCTTCGTTCTTCGCCTTCTGCCGTCCGGCGAGAGCTGAACTCCGGCGGTCAGTTGCAGCTCTGCCCAACAGCGTGTTCTCAGTTCTGCGGGCAAGCACGCCCTCTTGCCTTGGCCCCGGGAGCAAAGTCCCGAGCGAGCACTCGACTCAGTGCAATGCACCCGGAAGGACGCTCTCGCTCGTTTTCAAGGAGCGATTCCTAACAGCAGAAGCAGCAGAGGCACAAACTGCATGACGAGAAGGGACAACGTAGAACACGTCTCTGTCCTGGCACATTTTCGTGTGCGATACTTCCCTCCGGGTCTTCGGGCCTTGCGAAGCTCCGTGTACTGCGAGCGCTGCTACTCGCAGCTGAGAAGGACCGTGGAGCTAGCGGCGAATTCGGAGAGCTCTTCGCTGCACTGCGCCGCTCGCAAGCGGCTTCGTTCTTCGCCTTCTGCCGTCCGGCGAGAGCTGAACTCCGGCGGTCAGTTGCAGCTCTGCCCAACAGCGTGTTCTCAGTTCTGCGGGCAAGCACGCCCTCTTGCCTTGGCCCCGAGAGCAAAGTCCCGAGCGAGCACTCGACTCAGTGCAATGCACCCGGAAGGACGCTCTCGCTCGTCTTTCAAGGAGCGATTCCTAACAGCACAAGCAGCAGAGGCACAAACTGCATGACGAGAAGGGACAACGTAGAACACGTCTCTGTCCTGGCACATTTTCGTGTGCGATACTTCCCTCCGGGTCTTCGGGCCTTGCGAAGCCCCGTGTACTGCGAGCGCTGCTACTCGCAGCTGAGAAGGACCGTGGAGCTAGCGGCGAATTCGGAGAGCTCTTCGCTGCACTGCGCCGCTCGCAAGCGGCTTCGTTCTTCGCCTTCTGCCGTCCGGCGACAGCTGAACTCCGGCGGTCAGTTGCAGCTCTGCCCAACAGCGTGTTCTCAGTTCTGCGGGCAAGCACGCCCTCTTGCCTTGGCCCCGAGAGCAAAGTCCCGAGCGAGCACTCGACTCAGTGCAATGCACCCGGAAGGACGCTCTCGCTCGTCTTTCAAGGAGCGATTCCTAACAGCACAAGCAGCAGAGGCACAAACTGCATGACGAGAAGGGACAACGTAGAACACGTCTCTGTCCTGGCACATTTTCGTGTGCGATACTTCCCTCCGGGTCTTCGGGCCTTGCGAAGCCCCGTGTACTGCGAGCGCTGCTACTCGCAGCTGAGAAGGACCGTGGAGCTAGCGGCGAATTCGGAGAGCTCTTCGCTGCACTGCGCCGCTCGCAAGCGGCTTCGTTCTTCGCCTTCTGCCGTCCGGCGACAGCTGAACTCCGGCGGTCAGTTGCAGCTCTGCCCAACAGCGTGTTCTCAGTTCTGCGGGCAAGCACGCCCTCTTGCCTTGGCCCCGAGAGCAAAGTCCCGAGCGAGCACTCGACTCAGTGCAATGCACCCGGAAGGACGCTCTCGCTCGTCTTTCAAGGAGCGATTCCTAACGGCACAAGCAGCAGAGGCACAAACTGCATGACGAGAAGGGACAACGTAGAACACGTCTCTGTCCTGGCACATTTTCGTGTGCGATACTTCCCTCCGGGTCTTCGGGCCTTGCGAAGCTCCGTGTACTGCGAGCGCTGCTACTCGCAGCTGAGAAGGACCGTGGAGCTAGCGGCGAATTCGGAGAGCTCTTCGCTGCACTGCGCCGCTCGCAAGCGGCTTCGTTCTTCGCCTTCTGCCGTCCGGCGACAGCTGAACTCCGGCGGTCAGTTGCAGCTCTGCCCAACAGCGTGTTCTCAGTTCTGCGGGCAAGCACGCCCTCTTGCCTTGGCCCCGAGAGCAAAGTCCCGAGCGAGCACTCGACTCAGTGCAATGCACCCGGAAGGACGCTCTCGCTCGTCTTTCAAGGAGCGATTCCTAACAGCACAAGCAGCAGAGGCACAAACTGCATGACGAGAAGGGACAACGTAGAACACGTCTCTGTCCTGGCACATTTTCGTGTGCGATACTTCCCTCCGGGTCTTCGGGCCTTGCGAAGCTCCGTGTACTGCGAGCGCTGCTACTCGCAGCTGAGAAGGACCGTGGAGCTAGCGGCGAATTCGGAGAGCTCTTCGCTGCACTGCGCCGCTCGCAAGCGGCTTCGTTCTTCGCCTTCTGCCGTCCGGCGAGAGCTGAACTCCGGCGGTCAGTTGCAGCTCTGCCCAACAGCGTGTTCTCAGTTCTGCGGGCAAGCACGCCCTCTTGCCTTGGCCCCGAGAGCAAAGTCCCGAGCGAGCACTCGACTCAGTGCAATGCACCCGGAAGGACGCTCTCGCTCGTCTTTCAAGGAGCGATTCCTAACAGCACAAGCAGCAGAGGCACAAACTGCATGACGAGAAGGGACAACGTAGAACACGTCTCTGTCCTGGCACATTTTCGTGTGCGAAACTTCCCTCCGGGTCTTCGGGCCTTGCGAAGCTCCGTGTACTGCGAGCGCTGCTACTCGCAGCTGAGAAGGACCGTGGAGCTAGCGGCGAATTCGGAGAGCTCTTCGCTGCACTGCGCCGCTCGCAAGCGGCTTCGTTCTTCGCCTTCTGCCGTCCGGCGAGAGCTGAACTCCGGCGGTCAGTTGCAGCTCTGCCCAACAGCGTGTTCTCAGTTCTGCGGGCAAGCACGCCCTCTTGCCTTGGCCCCGAGAGCAAAGTCCCGAGCGAGCACTCGACTCAGTGCAATGCACCCGGAAGGACGCTCTCGCTCGTCTTTCAAGGAGCGATTCCTAACAGCACAAGCAGCAGAGGCACAAACTGCATGACGAGAAGGGACAACGTAGAACACGTCTCTGTCCTGGCACATTTTCGTGTGCGATACTTCCCTCCGGGTCTTCGGGCCTTGCGAAGCTCCGTGTACTGCGAGCGCTGCTACTCGCAGCTGAGAAGGACCGTGGAGCAAGCGGCGAGTTCGGAGAGCTCTTCGCTGCACTGCGCCGCTCGCAAGCGGCTTCGTTCTTCGCCTTCTGCCGTCCGGCGAGAGCTGAACTCCGGCGGTCAGTTGCAGCTCTGCCCAACAGCGTGTTCTCAGTTCTGCGGGCAAGCACGCCCTCTTGCCTTGGCCCCGGGAGCAAAGTCCCGAGCGAGCACTCGACTCAGTGCAATGCACCCGGAAGGACGCTCTCGCTCGTCTTTCAAGGAGCGATTCCTAACAGCACAAGCAGCAGAGGCACAAACTGCATGACGAGAAGGGACAACGTAGAACACGTCTCTGTCCTGGCACATTTTCGTGTGCGATACTTCCCTCCGGGTCTTCGGGCCTTGCGAAGCTCCGTGTACTGCGAGCGCTGCTACTCGCAGCTGAGAAGGACCGTGGAGCAAGCGGCGAGTTCGGAGAGCTCTTCGCTGCACTGCGCCGCTCGCAAGCGGCTTCGTTCTTCGCCTTCTGCCGTCCGGCGAGAGCTGAACTCCGGCGGTCAGTTGCAGCTCTGCCCAACAGCGTGTTCTCAGTTCTGCGGGCAAGCACGCCCTCTTGCCTTGGCCCCGGGAGCAAAGTCCCGAGCGAGCACTCGACTCAGTGCAATGCACCCGGAAGGACGCTCTCGCTCGTCTTTCAAGGAGCGATTCCTAACAGCACAAGCAGCAGAGGCACAAACTGCATGACGAGAAGGGACAACGTAGAACACGTCTCTGTCCTGGCACATTTTCGTGTGCGATACTTCCCTCCGGGTCTTCGGGCCTTGCGAAGCTCCGTGTACTGCGAGCGCTGCTACTCGCAGCTGAGAAGGACCGTGGAGCAAGCGGCGAGTTCGGAGAGCTCTTCGCTGCACTGCGCCGCTCGCAAGCGGCTTCGTTCTTCGCCTTCTGCCGTCCGGCGAGAGCTGAACTCCGGCGGTCAGTTGCAGCTCTGCCCAACAGCGTGTTCTCAGTTCTGCGGGCAAGCACGCCCTCTTGCCTTGGCCCCGGGAGCAAAGTCCCGAGCGAGCACTCGACTCAGTGCAATGCACCCGGAAGGACGCTCTCGCTCGTTTTCAAGGAGCGATTCCTAACAGCACAAGCAGCAGAGGCACAAACTGCATGACGAGAAGGGACAACGTAGAACACGTCTCTGTCCTGGCACATTTTCGTGTGCGATACTTCCCTCCGGGTCTTCGGGCCTTGCGAAGCTCCGTGTACTGCGAGCGCTGCTACTCGCAGCTGAGAAGGACCGTGGAGCTAGCGGCGAGTTCGGAGAGCTCTTCGCTGCACTGCGCCGCTCGCAAGCGGCTTCGTTCTTCGCCTTCTGCCGTCCGGCGACAGCTGAACTCCGGCGGTCAGTTGCAGCTCTGCCCAACAGCGTGTTCTCAGTTCTGCGGGCAAGCACGCCCTCTTGCCTTGGCCCCGAGAGCAAAGTCCCGAGCGAGCACTCGACTCAGTGCAATGCACCCGGAAGGACGCTCTCGCTCGTCTTTCAAGGAGCGATTCCTAACAGCAGAAGCAGCAGAGGCACAAACTGCATGACGAGAAGGGACAACGTAGAACACGTCTCTGTCCTGGCACATTTTCGTGTGCGATACTTCCCTCCGGGTCTTCGGGCCTTGCGAAGCTCCGTGTACTGCGAGCGCTGCTACTCGCAGCTGAGAAGGACCGTGGAGCTAGCGGCGAATTCGGAGAGCTCTTCGCTGCACTGCGCCGCTCGCAAGCGGCTTCGTTCTTCGCCTTCTGCCGTCCGGCGACAGCTGAACTCCGGCGGTCAGTTGCAGCTCTGCCCAACAGCGTGTTCTCAGTTCTGCGGGCAAGCACGCCCTCTTGCCTTGGCCCCGAGAGCAAAGTCCCGAGCGAGCACTCGACTCAGTGCAATGCACCCGGAAGGACGCTCTCGCTCGTCTTTCAAGGAGCGATTCCTAACAGCAGAAGCAGCAGAGGCACAAACTGCATGACGAGAAGGGACAACGTAGAACACGTCTCTGTCCTGGCACATTTTCGTGTGCGAAACTTCCCTCCGGGTCTTCGGGCCTTGCGAAGCTCCGTGTACTGCGAGCGCTGCTACTCGCAGCTGAGAAGGACCGTGGAGCTAGCGGCGAATTCGGAGAGCTCTTCGCTGCACTGCGCCGCTCGCAAGCGGCTTCGTTCTTCGCCTTCTGCCGTCCGGCGACAGCTGAACTCCGGCGGTCAGTTGCAGCTCTGCCCAACAGCGTGTTCTCAGTTCTGCGGGCAAGCACGCCCACTTGCCTTGGCCCCGAGAGCAAAGTCCCGAGCGAGCACTCGACTCAGTGCAATGCACCCGGAAGGACGCTCTCGCTCGTCTTTCAAGGAGCGATTCCTAACAGCAGAAGCAGCAGAGGCACAAACTGCATGACGAGAAGGGACAACGTAGAACACGTCTCTGTCCTGGCACATTTTCGTGTGCGATACTTCCCTCCGGGTCTTCGGGCCTTGCGAAGCTCCGTGTACTGCGAGCGCTGCTACTCGCAGCTGAGAAGGACCGTGGAGCTAGCGGCGAATTCGGAGAGCTCTTCGCTGCACTGCGCCGCTCGCAAGCGGCTTCGTTCTTCGCCTTCTGCCGTCCGGCGAGAGCTGAACTCCGGCGGTCAGTTGCAGCTCTGCCCAACAGCGTGTTCTCAGTTCTGCGGGCAAGCACGCCCTCTTGCCTTGGCCCCGGGAGCAAAGTCCCGAGCGAGCACTCGACTCAGTGCAATGCACCCGGAAGGACGCTCTCGCTCGTTTTCAAGGAGCGATTCCTAACAGCAGAAGCAGCAGAGGCACAAACTGCATGACGAGAAGGGACAACGTAGAACACGTCTCTGTCCTGGCACATTTTCGTGTGCGATACTTCCCTCCGGGTCTTCGGGCCTTGCGAAGCTCCGTGTACTGCGAGCGCTGCTACTCGCAGCTGAGAAGGACCGTGGAGCTAGCGGCGAATTCGGAGAGCTCTTCGCTGCACTGCGCCGCTCGCAAGCGGCTTCGTTCTTCGCCTTCTGCCGTCCGGCGAGAGCTGAACTCCGGCGGTCAGTTGCAGCTCTGCCCAACAGCGTGTTCTCAGTTCTGCGGGCAAGCACGCCCTCTTGCCTTGGCCCCGAGAGCAAAGTCCCGAGCGAGCACTCGACTCAGTGCAATGCACCCGGAAGGACGCTCTCGCTCGTCTTTCAAGGAGCGATTCCTAACAGCAGAAGCAGCAGAGGCACAAACTGCATGACGAGAAGGGACAACGTAGAACACGTCTCTGTCCTGGCACATTTTCGTGTGCGAAACTTCCCTCCGGGTCTTCGGGCCTTGCGAAGCTCCGTGTACTGCGAGCGCTGCTACTCGCAGCTGAGAAGGACCGTGGAGCTAGCGGCGAGTTCGGAGAGCTCTTCGCTGCACTGCGCCGCTCGCAAGCGGCTTCGTTCTTCGCCTTCTGCCGTCCGGCGAGAGCTGAACTCCGGCGGTCAGTTGCAGCTCTGCCCAACAGCGTGTTCTCAGTTCTGCGGGCAAGCACGCCCTCTTGCCTTGGCCCCGAGAGCAAAGTCCCGAGCGAGCACTCGACTCAGTGCAATGCACCCGGAAGGACGCTCTCGCTCGTCTTTCAAGGAGCGATTCCTAACAGCAGAAGCAGCAGAGGCACAAACTGCATGACGAGAAGGGACAACGTAGAACACGTCTCTGTCCTGGCACATTTTCGTGTGCGAAACTTCCCTCCGGGTCTTCGGGCCTTGCGAAGCTCCGTGTACTGCGAGCGCTGCTACTCGCAGCTGAGAAGGACCGTGGAGCTAGCGGCGAATTCGGAGAGCTCTTCGCTGCACTGCGCCGCTCGCAAGCGGCTTCGTTCTTCGCCTTCTGCCGTCCGGCGAGAGCTGAACTCCGGCGGTCAGTTGCAGCTCTGCCCAACAGCGTGTTCTCAGTTCTGCGGGCAAGCACGCCCACTTGCCTTGGCCCCGAGAGCAAAGTCCCGAGCGAGCACTCGACTCAGTGCAATGCACCCGGAAGGACGCTCTCGCTCGTCTTTCAAGGAGCGATTCCTAACAGCACAAGCAGCAGAGGCACAAACTGCATGACGAGAAGGGACAACGTAGAACACGTCTCTGTCCTGGCACATTTTCGTGTGCGATACTTCCCTCCGGGTCTTCGGGCCTTGCGAAGCTCCGTGTACTGCGAGCGCTGCTACTCGCAGCTGAGAAGGACCGTGGAGCTAGCGGCGAATTCGGAGAGCTCTTCGCTGCACTGCGCCGCTCGCAAGCGGCTTCGTTCTTCGCCTTCTGCCGTCCGGCGAGAGCTGAACTCCGGCGGTCAGTTGCAGCTCTGCCCAACAGCGTGTTCTCAGTTCTGCGGGCAAGCACGCCCTCTTGCCTTGGCCCCGGGAGCAAAGTCCCGAGCGAGCACTCGACTCAGTGCAATGCACCCGGAAGGACGCTCTCGCTCGTTTTCAAGGAGCGATTCCTAACAGCACAAGCAGCAGAGGCACAAACTGCATGACGAGAAGGGACAACGTAGAACACGTCTCTGTCCTGGCACATTTTCGTGTGCGATACTTCCCTCCGGGTCTTCGGGCCTTGCGAAGCTCCGTGTACTGCGAGCGCTGCTACTCGCAGCTGAGAAGGACCGTGGAGCTAGCGGCGAGTTCGGAGAGCTCTTCGCTGCACTGCGCCGCTCGCAAGCGGCTTCGTTCTTCGCCTTCTGCCGTCCGGCGACAGCTGAACTCCGGCGGTCAGTTGCAGCTCTGCCCAACAGCGTGTTCTCAGTTCTGCGGGCAAGCACGCCCTCTTGCCTTGGCCCCGAGAGCAAAGTCCCGAGCGAGCACTCGACTCAGTGCAATGCACCCGGAAGGACGCTCTCGCTCGTCTTTCAAGGAGCGATTCCTAACAGCAGAAGCAGCAGAGGCACAAACTGCATGACGAGAAGGGACAACGTAGAACACGTCTCTGTCCTGGCACATTTTCGTGTGCGATACTTCCCTCCGGGTCTTCGGGCCTTGCGAAGCTCCGTGTACTGCGAGCGCTGCTACTCGCAGCTGAGAAGGACCGTGGAGCTAGCGGCGAATTCGGAGAGCTCTTCGCTGCACTGCGCCGCTCGCAAGCGGCTTCGTTCTTCGCCTTCTGCCGTCCGGCGAGAGCTGAACTCCGGCGGTCAGTTGCAGCTCTGCCCAACAGCGTGTTCTCAGTTCTGCGGGCAAGCACGCCCTCTTGCCTTGGCCCCGAGAGCAAAGTCCCGAGCGAGCACTCGACTCAGTGCAATGCACCCGGAAGGACGCTCTCGCTCGTCTTTCAAGGAGCGATTCCTAACAGCACAAGCAGCAGAGGCACAAACTGCATGACGAGAAGGGACAACGTAGAACACGTCTCTGTCCTGGCACATTTTCGTGTGCGATACTTCCCTCCGGGTCTTCGGGCCTTGCGAAGCTCCGTGTACTGCGAGCGCTGCTACTCGCAGCTGAGAAGGACCGTGGAGCTAGCGGCGAATTCGGAGAGCTCTTCGCTGCACTGCGCCGCTCGCAAGCGGCTTCGTTCTTCGCCTTCTGCCGTCCGGCGACAGCTGAACTCCGGCGGTCAGTTGCAGCTCTGCCCAACAGCGTGTTCTCAGTTCTGCGGGCAAGCACGCCCACTTGCCTTGGCCCCGAGAGCAAAGTCCCGAGCGAGCACTCGACTCAGTGCAATGCACCCGGAAGGACGCTCTCGCTCGTCTTTCAAGGAGCGATTCCTAACAGCACAAGCAGCAGAGGCACAAACTGCATGACGAGAAGGGACAACGTAGAACACGTCTCTGTCCTGGCACATTTTCGTGTGCGATACTTCCCTCCGGGTCTTCGGGCCTTGCGAAGCTCCGTGTACTGCGAGCGCTGCTACTCGCAGCTGAGAAGGACCGTGGAGCTAGCGGCGAATTCGGAGAGCTCTTCGCTGCACTGCGCCGCTCGCAAGCGGCTTCGTTCTTCGCCTTCTGCCGTCCGGCGAGAGCTGAACTCCGGCGGTCAGTTGCAGCTCTGCCCAACAGCGTGTTCTCAGTTCTGCGGGCAAGCACGCCCTCTTGCCTTGGCCCCGGGAGCAAAGTCCCGAGCGAGCACTCGACTCAGTGCAATGCACCCGGAAGGACGCTCTCGCTCGTCTTTCAAGGAGCGATTCCTAACAGCACAAGCAGCAGAGGCACAAACTGCATGACGAGAAGGGACAACGTAGAACACGTCTCTGTCCTGGCACATTTTCGTGTGCGATACTTCCCTCCGGGTCTTCGGGCCTTGCGAAGCTCCGTGTACTGCGAGCGCTGCTACTCGCAGCTGAGAAGGACCGTGGAGCTAGCGGCGAATTCGGAGAGCTCTTCGCTGCACTGCGCCGCTCGCAAGCGGCTTCGTTCTTCGCCTTCTGCCGTCCGGCGACAGCTGAACTCCGGCGGTCAGTTGCAGCTCTGCCCAACAGCGTGTTCTCAGTTCTGCGGGCAAGCACGCCCTCTTGCCTTGGCCCCGAGAGCAAAGTCCCGAGCGAGCACTCGACTCAGTGCAATGCACCCGGAAGGACGCTCTCGCTCGTCTTTCAAGGAGCGATTCCTAACAGCACAAGCAGCAGAGGCACAAACTGCATGACGAGAAGGGACAACGTAGAACACGTCTCTGTCCTGGCACATTTTCGTGTGCGATACTTCCCTCCGGGTCTTCGGGCCTTGCGAAGCTCCGTGTACTGCGAGCGCTGCTACTCGCAGCTGAGAAGGACCGTGGAGCTAGCGGCGAATTCGGAGAGCTCTTCGCTGCACTGCGCCGCTCGCAAGCGGCTTCGTTCTTCGCCTTCTGCCGTCCGGCGACAGCTGAACTCCGGCGGTCAGTTGCAGCTCTGCCCAACAGCGTGTTCTCAGTTCTGCGGGCAAGCACGCCCTCTTGCCTTGGCCCCGAGAGCAAAGTCCCGAGCGAGCACTCGACTCAGTGCAATGCACCCGGAAGGACGCTCTCGCTCGTCTTTCAAGGAGCGATTCCTAACAGCACAAGCAGCAGAGGCACAAACTGCATGACGAGAAGGGACAACGTAGAACACGTCTCTGTCCTGGCACATTTTCGTGTGCGATACTTCCCTCCGGGTCTTCGGGCCTTGCGAAGCTCCGTGTACTGCGAGCGCTGCTACTCGCAGCTGAGAAGGACCGTGGAGCTAGCGGCGAATTCGGAGAGCTCTTCGCTGCACTGCGCCGCTCGCAAGCGGCTTCGTTCTTCGCCTTCTGCCGTCCGGCGAGAGCTGAACTCCGGCGGTCAGTTGCAGCTCTGCCAAACAGCGTGTTCTCAGTTCTGCGGGCAAGCACGCCCTCTTGCCTTGGCCCCGGGAGCAAAGTCCCGAGCGAGCACTCGACTCAGTGCAATGCACCCGGAAGGACGCTCTCGCTCGTCTTTCAAGGAGCGATTCCTAACAGCACAAGCAGCAGAGGCACAAACTGCATGACGAGAAGGGACAACGTAGAACACGTCTCTGTCCTGGCACATTTTCGTGTGCGATACTTCCCTCCGGGTCTTCGGGCCTTGCGAAGCTCCGTGTACTGCGAGCGCTGCTACTCGCAGCTGAGAAGGACCGTGGAGCTAGCGGCGAATTCGGAGAGCTCTTCGCTGCACTGCGCCGCTCGCAAGCGGCTTCGTTCTTCGCCTTCTGCCGTCCGGCGAGAGCTGAACTCCGGCGGTCAGTTGCAGCTCTGCCAAACAGCGTGTTCTCAGTTCTGCGGGCAAGCACGCCCTCTTGCCTTGGCCCCGGGAGCAAAGTCCCGAGCGAGCACTCGACTCAGTGCAATGCACCCGGAAGGACGCTCTCGCTCGTCTTTCAAGGAGCGATTCCTAACAGCAGAAGCAGCAGAGGCACAAACTGCATGACGAGAAGGGACAACGTAGAACACGTCTCTGTCCTGGCACATTTTCGTGTGCGATACTTCCCTCCGGGTCTTCGGGCCTTGCGAAGCTCCGTGTACTGCGAGCGCTGCTACTCGCAGCTGAGAAGGACCGTGGAGCTAGCGGCGAATTCGGAGAGCTCTTCGCTGCACTGCGCCGCTCGCAAGCGGCTTCGTTCTTCGCCTTCTGCCGTCCGGCGAGAGCTGAACTCCGGCGGTCAGTTGCAGCTCTGCCCAACAGCGTGTTCTCAGTTCTGCGGGCAAGCACGCCCTCTTGCCTTGGCCCCGGGAGCAAAGTCCCGAGCGAGCACTCGACTCAGTGCAATGCACCCGGAAGGACGCTCTCGCTCGTCTTTCAAGGAGCGATTCCTAACAGCACAAGCAGCAGAGGCACAAACTGCATGACGAGAAGGGACAACGTAGAACACGTCTCTGTCCTGGCACATTTTCGTGTGCGATACTTCCCTCCGGGTCTTCGGGCCTTGCGAAGCTCCGTGTACTGCGAGCGCTGCTACTCGCAGCTGAGAAGGACCGTGGAGCTAGCGGCGAATTCGGAGAGCTCTTCGCTGCACTGCGCCGCTCGCAAGCGGCTTCGTTCTTCGCCTTCTGCCGTCCGGCGAGAGCTGAACTCCGGCGGTCAGTTGCAGCTCTGCCCAACAGCGTGTTCTCAGTTCTGCGGGCAAGCACGCCCTCTTGCCTTGGCCCCGAGAGCAAAGTCCCGAGCGAGCACTCGACTCAGTGCAATGCACCCGGAAGGACGCTCTCGCTCA